>NW_026292635.1:0-61758 GCF_023091745.1 Budorcas taxicolor
ACAACCTCACCTCTGGAACTTCCAAAGGGTCCTTCACACCCTTGGTGCAAATCAAGAAGTTCCCCGACCTAGCCGTCTCCACTCGAGAGGAATCACGAGGGTCCCGCCCACATCCAGAGGAGCCCCGTTTCCGCCTCGTAGCTCGAGGTGAGGGATCCTTTCCCTGCTTCGTCGGGAAAGAGTTCCCGGCGTTCCCGTCGCATCTCAAGAGGAGGCCCTCTCAACAGGAACGGCGAGAGGAACTCCAGGGTCGTGCCACCATTCCAAGAGTCCCCCAGATGTCTCAGTCCATTCCAGAGGAACCTCTTTTCCCTTCACCGGCTCGTCTTTCACGCCGAGGATCGACTCACACCAAGGTGGCACGTGGCACAGCCCTGTGGGAAAGCCTCGTGGGAAAGCCTCGAGGGACAGCCTCGAGGGAAAGCCACAGATCCCTTGATCCACGTGACAGGAAGCGTGACACTACTGCTGCAGCTCGGGAGGAAAGCGCACGTGCATGCCCCCACTCGAGACGAGGCCTGACTCCCCTGGGGAGACTCAGAAGCACCCCAAGATCCATGGCAACACTGGAGAGGAATCCTCAGGTTCCGGCCCCGACTCCACACAAGGACTGAGGCCCCGGCATGGACGGGAGAGGAATCCCGAGAGGACCCGTAGCAACTAGCATGGGGACTGGCCTTCCCTGAGGCCACCAGAGCGGGTCCCTGAGGTCCCCGTCGTAACTCGAGAAGACCTGCCGCAACTCGAGAAAATCCAGGAGGTTCTCCCCTGCAGGCGAGATGAGGCCCATTTCCGCTGAGGCGTCTCGAGGCTGATCACACCTCACCTCTGGAACTTCGAAAGGGTCCTTCCACACCCTTGGTGCAAATCAAGAAGTTCCCCGACATACCCGTCTCAACTCGAGAGGAATCGCGAGGGTCCCGCCCACATCCAGAGTAGCCCCGTTTCCGCCTCGTAGCTCGAGGTGAGGGATCCTTGCCCTGCTTCGTCGGGAAAGAGTTCCCGGCGTTCCCGTCGAAACTCAAGAGGAGGCCCTCTCAACAGGAACGGCGAGAGGAACTCCAGGGTCGTGCCACCATTCCAAGCGTCCCCCAGATGTCTCAGTCCATTCCAGAGGAACCTCTTTTCCCTTCACCGGCTCGTCTTTCACGCCGAGGATCGACTCACACCAAGGTGGCACGTGGCACAGCCCTGTGGGAAAGCCACGTGGGAAAGCCTCGAGGGACAGCCTCGAGGGAAAGCCACAGATACCTTGATCCACGTGACAGGAAGCGTGACACTACTGCTGCAGCTCGGGAGGAAAGCGCACGTGCATGCCCCCACTCGAGACGAGGCCTGACTCCCCTGGGGAGACTCAGAAGCACCCCAAGATCCATGGCAACACTGGAGAGGAATCCTCAGGTTCCGGCCCCGACTCCACACAAGGACTGAGGCCCCGGCATGGACGGGAGAGGAATCCCGAGAGGTCCCCTAGCAACTCGCATGGGGACTGGCCTTTCCTGAGGCCACCAGAGCGGGTCCCTGAGGTCCCCGTCGTAACTCGAGAAGACCTGCCGCAACTGGAGAAAATCCAGGAGGTTCTCCCCTCCAGGCGAGATGAGGCCCATTTCCGCTGAGGCGTCTCGAGGCTGATCACACCTCACCTCTGGAACTTCCAAAGGGTCCTTCACACCCTTGGTGCAAATCAAGAAGTTCCCCGACCTAGCCGTCTCCACTCGAGAGGAATCACGAGGGTCCCGCCCACATCCAGAGGAGCCCCGTTTCCGCCTCGTAGCTCGAGATGAGGGATCCTTTCCCTGCTTCGTCGGGAAAGAGTTCCCGGCGTTCCCGTCGCATCTCAAGAGGAGGCCCTCTCAACAGGAACGGCGAGAGGAACTCCAGGGTCTTGCCACCATTCCAAGAGTCCCCCAGATGTCTCAGTCCATTTCAGAGGAACCTCTTTTCCCTTCACCAGCTCGTCTTTCACGCCGAGGATCGACTCACACCAAGGTGGCACGTGGCACAGCCCTGTGGGAAAGCCTCGTGGGAAAGCCTCGAGGGACAGCCTCGAGGGAAAGCCACAGATCCCTTGATCCACGTGACAGGAAGCGTGACACTAGTGCTGCAGCTCGGGAGGAAAGCCCACGTGCATGCCCCCACTCGAGACGAGGCCTGACTCCCCTGGGGAGACTCAGAAGCACCCCAAGATCCATGGCAACACTGGAGAGGAATCCTCAGGTTCCGGCCCCGACTCCACACAAGGACTGAGGCCCCGGCATGGACGGGAGAGGAATCCCGAGAGGACCCCTAGCAACTCGCATGGGGACTGGCCTTTCCTGAGGCCACCAGAGCGGGTCCCTGAGGTCCCCATCGTAACTCGAAAAGACCTCCCTCAACTCGAGAAAATCCAGGAGGTTCTCCCCTCCAGGCGAGATGAGGCCCATTTCCGCTGAGGCGTCTCGAGGCTGATCACACCTCACCTCTGGAACTTCGAAAGGGTCCTTCACACCCTTGGTGCAAATCAAGAAGTTCCCCGACATACCCGTCTCCACTCGAGAGGAATCGCGAGGGTCCCGCCCACATCCAGAGGAGCCCCGTTTCCGCCTCGTAGCTCGAGGTGAGGGATCCTTTCCCTGCTTCGTCGGGAAAGAGTTCCCGGCGTTCCCGTCGCATCTCAAGAGGAGGCCCTCTCAACAGGAACGGCGAGAGGAACTCCAGGGTCGTGCCACCATTCCAAGAGTCCCCCAGATGTCTCAGTCCATTCCAGAGGAACCTCTTTTCCCTTCACTGGCTCGTCTTTCACGCCGAGGATCGACTCACACCAAGGTGGCACGTGGCACAGCCCTGTGGGAAAGCCACGTGGGAAAGCCTCTAGGGAAAGCCTCGAGGGAAAGCCACAGATCCCTTGATCCACGTGACAGGAAGCGTGACACTAGTGCTGCAGCTCGGGAGGAAAGCGCACGTGCATGCCCCCACTCGAGACGAGGCCTGACTCCCCTGGGGAGACTCAGAAGCACCCCAAGATCCATGGCAACACTGGAGAGGAATCCTCAGGTTCCGGCCCCGACTCCACACAAGGACTGAGGCCCCGGCATGGACGGGAGAGGATTCCCGAGAGGTCCCCTAGCAACTCGCATGGGGACTGGCCTTTCCTGAGGCCACCAGAGCGGGTCCCTGAGGTCCCCGTCGTAACTCGAGAAGACCTGCCGCAACTCGAGAAAATCCAGGAGGTTCTCCCCTCCAGGCGAGATGAGGCCCAATTCCACTGAGGCGTCTCGAGGCTGATCACACCTCACCTCTGGAACTTCCAAAGGGTCCTTCACACCCTTGGTGCAAATCAAGAAGTTCCTCGACATACCCATCTCCACTCGAGAGGAATCACGAGGGTCCCGCCCACATCCAGAGGAGCCCCGTTTCGGCCTCGTAGCTCGAGATGAGGGATCCTTTTCCTGCTTCGTCGGGAAAGAGTCCCCGGCGTTCCCGTCGCATCTCAAGAGGAGGCCCGCTCAACAGGAACGGCGACAGGAACTCCAGGGTCGTGCCACCATTCCAAGAGTCCCCCAGATGTCTCAGTCCATTCCAGAGGAACCTCTTTTCCCTTCACCGGCTCGTCTTTCACGCCGAGGATCGACTCACACTAAGGTGGCACGTGGCACAGCCCTGTGGAAAAGCCTCGTGGGAAAGCCTCGAGGGACAGTCCTCGAGGGAAAGCCACAGATCCCTTGATCCACGTGACAGGAAGCGTGACACTACTGCTGCAGCTCGGGAGGAAAGCGCACGTGCATGCCCCCACTCGAGACGAGGCCTGACTCCCCTGGGGAGACTCAGAAGCACCCCAAGATCCATTGCAACACTGGAGAGGAATCCTCAGGTTCCGGCCCCGACTCCACACAAGGACTGAGGCCCCGGCATGGACGGGAGAGGAATCCCGAGAGGTCCCCTAGCAACTCGCATGGGGACTGGCCTTTCCTGAGGCCACCAGAGCGGGTCCCTGAGGTCCCCGTCGTAACTCGAGAAGACCTGCCGCAACTCGAGAAAATCCAGGAGGTTCTCCCCTGCAGGCGAGATGAGGCCCATTTCCGCTGAGGCGTCTCGAGGCTGATCACACCTCACCTCTGGAACTTCGAAAGGGTCCTTCACACCCTTGGTGCAAATCAAGAAGTTCCCCGACCTAGCCGTCTCCACTCGAGAGGAATCACGAGGGTCCCGCCCACATCCAGAGGAGCCCCGTTTCCACCTCGTAGCTCGAGATGAGGGATCCTTTCCCTGCTTCGTCGGGAAAGAGTTCCCGGCGTTCCCGTCGCATCTCAAGAGGAGGCCCTCTCAACAGGAACGGCGACAGGAACTCCAGGGTCATGCCACCATTCCAAGAGTCCCCCAGATGTCTCAGTCCATTCCAGAGGAACCCCTTTTCCCTTCACCGGCTCGTCTTTCACGCCGAGGATCGACTCACACCAAGGTGGCACGTGGCACAGCCCTGTGGGAAAGCCTCGTGGGAAAGCCTCGAGGGACAGCCTCGAGGGAAAGCCACAGATCCCTTGATCCACGTGACAGGAAGCGTGAGACTAGTGCTGCAGCTCGGGAGGAAAGCGCACGTGCATGCCCCCACTCGAGACGAGGCCTGACTCCCCTGGGGAGACTCAGAAGCACCCCAAGATCCATGGCAACACTGGAGAGGAATCCTCAGGTTCCGGCCCCGACTCCACACAAGGACTGAGGCCCCCGGCATGGACGGGAGAGGAATCCCGAGAGTTCCCCTAGCAACTCGCATGGGGACTGGCCTTTCCTGAGGCCACCAGAGCGGGTCCCTGAGGTCCCCGTCGTAACTCGAGAAGACCTGCCGCAACTCGAGAAAATCCAGGAGGTTCTCCCATGCAGGCGAGATGAGGCCCATTTCCGCTGAGGCGTCTCGAGGCTGATCACACCTCACCTCTGGAACTTCGAAAGGGTCCTTCACACCCTTGGTGCAAATCAAGAAGTTCCCCGACATACCCGTCTCCACTCGAGAGGAATCACGAGGGTCCCGCCCACATCCAGAGAAGCCCCGTTTCCGCCTCGTAGCTCGAGATGAGGGATCCTTTCCCTGCTTCGTCGGGAAAGAGTTCCCGGCGTTCCCGTCGCATCTCAAGAGGAGGCCCTCTCAACAGGAACGGCGAGAGGAACTCCAGGGTCGTGCCACCATTCCAAGAGTCCCCCAGATGTCTCAGTCCATTCCAGAGGAACCCCTTTTCCCTTCACCGGCTCGTCTTTCACGCCGAGGATCGACTCACACCAAGGTGGCACGTGGCACAGCCCTGTGGGAAAGCCTCGTGGGAAAGCCTCGAGGGACAGCCTCGAGGGAAAGCCACAGATCCCTTGATCCACGTGACAGGAAGCGTGACACTACTGCTGCAGCTCGGGAGGAAAGCGCACGTGCATGCCCCCACTCGAGACGAGGCCTGACTCCCCTGGGGAGACTCAGAAGCACCCCAAGATCCATGGCAACACTGGAGAGGAATCCTCAGGTTCCGGCCCCGACTCCACACAAGGACTGAGGCCCCGGCATGGACGGGAGAGGAATCCCGAGAGGTCCCCTAGCAACTGGCATGGGGACTGGCCTTTCCTGAGGCCACCAGAGCGGGTCCCTGAGGTCCCCGTCGTAACTCGAGAAGACCTGCCGCAACTCGAGAAAATCCAGGAGGTTCTCCCCTCCAGGCGAGATGAGGCCCATTTCCGCTGAGGCGTCTCGAGGCTGATCACACCTCACCTCTGGAACTTCCAAAGGGTCCTTCACACCCTTGGTGCAAATCAAGAAGTTCCCCGACATACCCGTCTCCACTCGAGAGGAATCACGAGGGTCCCGCCCACATCCAGAGGGAGCCCCGTTTCCGCCTCGTAGCTCGAGATGAGGGATCCTTTCCCTGCTTCGTCGGGAAAGAGTTCCCGGCGTTCCCGTCGCATCTCAAGAGGAGGCCCTCTCAACAGGAACGGCGAGAGGAACTCCAGGGTCGTGCCACCATTCCAAGAGTCCCCCAGATGTCTCAGTCCATTCCAGAGGAACCCCTTTTCCCTTCACCGGCTCGTCTTTCACGCCGAGGATCGACTCACACCAAGGTGGCACGTGGCACAGCCCTGTGGGAAAGCCTCGTGGGAAAGCCTCGAGGGAAAGCCACAGATCCCTTGATCCACGTGACAGGAAGCGTGACACTAGTGCTGCAGCTCGGGAGGAAAGCGCACGTGCATGCCCCCACTCGAGACGAGGCCTGACTCCCCTGGGGAGACTCAGAAGCACCCCAAGATCCATGGCAACACTGGAGAGGAATCCTCAGGTTCCGGCCCCGACTCCACACAAGGACTGAGGCCCCGGCATGGACGGGAGAGGAATCCCGAGAGGTCCCCTAGCAACTCGCATGGGGACTGGCCTTTCCTGAGGCCACCAGAGCGGGTCCCTGAGGTCCCCGTCGTAACTCGAGAAGACCTGCCGCAACTCGAGAAAATCCAGGAGGTTCTCCCATGCAGGCGAGATGAGGCCCATTTCCGCTGAGGCGTCTCGAGGCTGATCACACCTCACCTCTGGAACTTCGAAAGGGTCCTTCACACCCTTGGTGCAAATCAAGAAGTTCCCCCGACATACCCGTCTCCACTCGAGAGGAATCACGAGGGTCCCGCCCACATCCAGAGAAGCCCCGTTTCCGCCTCGTAGCTCGAGATGAGGGATCCTTTCCCTGCTTCGTCGGGAAAGAGTTCCCGGCGTTCCCCGTCGCATCTCAAGAGGAGGCCCTCTCAACAGGAACGGCGAGAGGAACTCCAGGGTCGTGCCACCATTCCAAGAGTCCCCCAGATGTCTCAGTCCATTCCAGAGGAACCCCTTTTCCCTTCACCGGCTCGTCTTTCACGCCGAGGATCGACTCACACCAAGGTGGCACGTGGCACAGCCCTGTGGGAAAGCCTCGTGGGAAAGCCTCGAGGGACAGCCTCGAGGGAAAGCCACAGATCCCTTGATCCACGTGACAGGAAGCGTGACACTACTGCTGCAGCTCGGGAGGAAAGCGCACGTGCATGCCCCCACTCGAGACGAGGCCTGACTCCCCTGGGGAGACTCAGAAGCACCCCAAGATCCATGGCAACACTGGAGAGGAATCCTCAGGTTCCGGCCCCGACTCCACACAAGGACTGAGGCCCCGGCATGGACGGGAGAGGAATCCCGAGAGGTCCCCTAGCAACTGGCATGGGGACTGGCCTTTCCTGAGGCCACCAGAGCGGGTCCCTGAGGTCCCCGTCGTAACTCGAGAAGACCTGCCGCAACTCGAGAAAATCCAGGAGGTTCTCCCCTCCAGGCGAGATGAGGCCCATTTCCGCTGAGGCGTCTCGAGGCTGATCACACCTCACCTCTGGAACTTCGAAAGGGTCCTTCACACCCTTGGTGCAAATCAAGAAGTTCCCCGACATACCCGTCTCCACTCGAGAGGAATCACGAGGGTCCCGCCCACATCCAGAGAAGCCCCGTTTCCGCCTCGTAGCTCGAGATGAGGGATCCTTTCCCTGCTTCGTCGGGAAAGAGTTCCCGGCGTTCCCGTCGCATCTCAAGAGGAGGCCCTCTCAACAGGAACGGCGAGAGGAACTCCAGGGTCGTGCCACCATTCCAAGAGTCCCCCAGATGTCTCAGTCCATTCCAGAGGAACCCCTTTTCCCTTCACCGGCTCGTCTTTCACGCCGAGGATCGACTCACACCAAGGTGGCACGTGGCACAGCCCTGTGGGAAAGCCTCGAGGGACAGCCTCGAGGGAAAGCCACAGATCCCTTGATCCACGTGACAGGAAGCGTGACACTAGTGCTGCAGCTCGGGAGGAAAGCGCACGTGCATGCCCCCACTCGAGACGAGGCCTGACTCCCCTGGGGAGACTCAGAAGCACCCCAAGATCCATGGCAACACTGGAGAGGAATCCTCAGGTTCCGGCCCCGACTCCACACAAGGACTGAGGCCCCGGCATGGACGGGAGAGGAATCCCGAGAGGTCCCCTAGCAACTCGCATGGGGACTGGCCTTTCCTGAGGCCACCAGAGCGGGTCCCTGAGGTCCCCGTCGTAACTCGAGAAGACCTGCCGCAACTCGAGAAAATCCAGGAGGTTCTCCCATGCAGGCGAGATGAGGCCCATTTCCGCTGAGGCGTCTCGAGGCTGATCACACCTCACCTCTGGAACTTCGAAAGGGTCCTTCACACCCTTGGTGCAAATCAAGAAGTTCCCCCGACATACCCGTCTCCACTCGAGAGGAATCACGAGGGTCCCGCCCACATCCAGAGGAGCCCCGTTTCCGCCTCGTAGCTCGAGATGAGGGATCCTTTCCCTGCTTCGTCGGGAAAGAGTTCCCGGCGTTCCCGTCGCATCTCAAGAGGAGGCCCTCTCAACAGGAACGGCGAGAGGAACTCCAGGGTCGTGCCACCATTCCAAGAGTCCCCCAGATGTCTCAGTCCATTCCAGAGGAACCCCTTTTCCCCTTCACCGGCTCGTCTTTCACGCCGAGGATCGACTCACACCAAGGTGGCACGTGGCACAGCCCTGTGGGAAAGCCTCGTGGGGAAAGCCTCGAGGGACAGCCTCGAGGGAAAGCCACAGATCCCTTGATCCACGTGACAGGAAGCGTGACACTACTGCTGCAGCTCGGGAGGAAAGCGCACGTGCATGCCCCCACTCGAGACGAGGCCTGACTCCCCTGGGGAGACTCAGAAGCACCCCAAGATCCATGGCAACACTGGAGAGGAATCCTCAGGTTCCGGCCCCGACTCCACACAAGGACTGAGGCCCCGGCATGGACGGGAGAGGAATCCCGAGAGGTCCCCTAGCAACTGGCATGGGGACTGGCCTTTCCTGAGGCCACCAGAGCGGGTCCCTGAGGTCCCCGTCGTAACTCGAGAAGACCTGCCGCAACTCGAGAAAATCCAGGAGGTTCTCCCCTCCAGGCGAGATGAGGCCCATTTCCACTGAGGCGTCTCGAGGCTGATCACACCTCACCTCTGGAACTTCCAAAGGGTCCTTCACACCCTTGGTGCAAATCAAGAAGTTCCCCGACATACCCGTCTCCACTCGAGAGGAATCACGAGGGTCCCGCCCACATCCAGAGGAGCCCCGTTTCCCGCCGTAGCTCGAGATGAGGGATCCTTTCCCTGCTTCGTCGGGAAAGAGTTCCCGGCGTTCCCGTCGCATCTCAAGAGGAGGCCCTCTCAACAGGAACGGCGAGAGGAACTCCAGGGTCGTGCCACCATTCCAAGAGTCCCCCAGATGTCTCAGTCCATTCCAGAGGAACCCCTTTTCCCTTCACCGGCTCGTCTTTCACGCCGAGGATCGACTCACACCAAGGTGGCACGTGGCACAGCCCTGTGGGAAAGCCTCGTGGGAAGCCTCGAGGGACAGCCTCGAGGGAAAGCCACAGATCCCTTGATCCACGTGACAGGAAGCGTGACACTACTGCTGCAGCTCGGGAGGAAAGCGCACGTGCATGCCCCCACTCGAGACGAGGCCTGACTCCCCGGGGGAGACTCAGAAGCACCCCAAGATCCATGGCAACACTGGAGAGGAATCCTCAGGTTCCGGCCCCGACTCCACACAAGGACTGAGGCCCCGGCATGGACGGGAGAGGAATCCCGAGAGGTCCCCTAGCAACTCGCATGGGGACTGGCCTTTCCTGAGGCCACCAGAGCGGGTCCCTGAGGTCCCCGTCGTAACTCGAGAAGACCTGCCGCAACTCGAGAAAATCCAGGAGGTTCTCCCCTCCAGGCGAGATGAGGCCCATTTCCGCTGAGGCGTCTCGAGGCTGATCACACCTCACCTCTGGAACTTCCAAAGGGTCCTTCACACCCTTGGTGCAAATCAAGAAGTTCCCCGACATACCCGTCTCCACTCGAGAGGAATCACGAGGGTCCCGCCCACATCCAGAGGAGCCCCGTTTCCGCCTCGTAGCTCGAGATGAGGGATCCTTTCCCTGCTTCGTCGGGAAAGAGTTCCCGGCGTTCCCGTCGCATCTCAAGAGGAGGACCTCTCAACAGGAACGGCGAGAGGAACTCCAGGGTCGTGCCACCATTCCAAGAGTCCCCCAGATGTCTCAGTCCATTCCAGAGGAACCCCTTTTCCCTTCACCGGCTCGTCTTTCACGCCGAGGATCGACTCACACCAAGGTGGCACGTGGCACAGCCCTGTGGGGAAAGCCTCGAGGGACAGCCTCGAGGGAAAGCCACAGATCCCTTGATCCACGTGACAGGAAGCGTGACACTAGTGCTGCAGCTCGGGAGGAAAGCGCACGTGCATGCCCCCACTCGAGACGAGGCCTGACTCCCCTGGGGAGACTCAGAAGCACCCCAAGATCCATGGCAACACTGGAGAGGAATCCTCAGGTTCCGGCCCCGACTCCACACAAGGACTGAGGCCCCGGCATGGACGGGAGAGGAATCCCGAGAGGTCCCCTAGCAACTCGCATGGGGACTGGCCTTTCCTGAGGCCACCAGAGCGGGTCCCTGAGGTCCCCGTCGTAACTCGAGAAGACCTGCCGCAACTCGAGAAAATCCAGGAGGTTCTCCCATGCAGGCGAGATGAGGCCCATTTCCGCTGAGGCGTCTCGAGGCTGATCACACCTCACCTCTGGAACTTCCAAAGGGTCCTTCACACCCTTGGTGCAAATCAAGAAGTTCCCCGACATACCCGTCTCCACTCGAGAGGAATCACGAGGGTCCCGCCCACATCCAGAGAAGCCCCGTTTCCGCCTCGTAGCTCGAGATGAGGGATCCTTTCCCTGCTTCGTCGGGAAAGAGTTCCCGGCGTTCCCGTCGCATCTCAAGAGGAGGCCCTCTCAACAGGAACGGCGAGAGGAACTCCAGGGTCGTGCCACCATTCCAAGAGTCCCCCAGATGTCTCAGTCCATTCCAGAGGAACCCCTTTTCCCTTCACCGGCTCGTCTTTCACGCCGAGGATCGACTCACACCAAGGTGGCACGTGGCACAGCCCTGTGGGAAAGCCTCGTGGGAAAGCCTCGAGGGACAGCCTCGAGGGAAAGCCACAGATCCCTTGATCCACGTGACAGGAAGCGTGACACTACTGCTGCAGCTCGGGAGGAAAGCGCACGTGCATGCCCCCACTCGAGACGAGGCCTGACTCCCCTGGGGAGACTCAGAAGCACCCCAAGATCCATGGCAACACTGGAGAGGAATCCTCAGGTTGCGGCCCCGACTCCACACAAGGACTGAGGCCCCGGCATGGACGGGAGAGGAATCCCGAGAGGTCCCCTAGCAACTGGCATGGGGACTGGCCTTTCCTGAGGCCACCAGAGCGGGTCCCTGAGGTCCCCGTCGTAACTCGAGAAGACCTGCCGCAACTCGAGAAAATCCAGGAGGTTCTCCCCTCCAGGCGAGATGAGGCCCATTTCCGCTGAGGCGTCTCGAGGCTGATCACACCTCACCTCTGGAACTTCCAAAGGGTCCTTCACACCCTTGGTGCAAATCAAGAAGTTCCCCGACATACCCGTCTCCACTCGAGAGGAATCACGAGGGTCCCGCCCACATCCAGAGGAGCCCCGTTTCCGCCTCGTAGCTCGAGATGAGGGATCCTTTCCCTGCTTCGTCGGGAAAGAGTTCCCGGCGTTCCCGTCGCATCTCAAGAGGAGGCCCTCTCAACAGGAACGGCGAGAGGAACTCCAGGGTCGTGCCACCATTCCAAGAGTCCCCCAGATGTCTCAGTCCATTCCAGAGGAACCCCTTTTCCCTTCACCGGCTCGTCTTTCACGCCGAGGATCGACTCACACCAAGGTGGCACGTGGCACAGCCCTGTGGGAAAGCCTCGTGGGAAAGCCTCGAGGGACAGCCTCGAGGGAAAGCCACAGATCCCTTGATCCACGTGACAGGAAGCGTGACACTACTGCTGCAGCTCGGGAGGAAAGCGCACGTGCATGCCCCCACTCGAGACGAGGCCTGACTCCCCGGGGGAGACTCAGAAGCACCCCAAGATCCATGGCAACACTGGAGAGGAATCCTCAGGTTCCGGCCCCGACTCCACACAAGGACTGAGGCCCCGGCATGGACGGGAGAGGAATCCCGAGAGGTCCCCTAGCAACTCGCATGGGGACTGGCCTTTCCTGAGGCCACCAGAGCGGGTCCCTGAGGTCCCCGTCGTAACTCGAGAAGACCTGCCGCAACTCGAGAAAATCCAGGAGGTTCTCCCCTCCAGGCGAGATGAGGCCCATTTCCGCTGAGGCGTCTCGAGGCTGATCACACCTCACCTCTGGAACTTCCAAAGGGTCCTTCACACCCCTTGGTGCAAATCAAGAAGTTCCCCGACATACCCGTCTCCACTCGAGAGGAATCACGAGGGTCCCGCCCACATCCAGAGGAGCCCCGTTTCCGCCTCGTAGCTCGAGATGAGGGATCCTTTCCCTGCTTCGTCGGGAAAGAGTTCCCGGCGTTCCCGTCGCATCTCAAGAGGAGGCCCTCTCAACAGGAACGGCGAGAGGAACTCCAGGGTCGTGCCACCATTCCAAGAGTCCCCCAGATGTCTCAGTCCATTCCAGAGGAACCCCTTTTCCCTTCACCGGCTCGTCTTTCACGCCGAGGATCGACTCACACCAAGGTGGCACGTGGCACAGCCCTGTGGGAAAGCCTCGTGGGAAAGCCTCGAGGGACAGCCTCGAGGGAAAGCCACAGATCCCTTGATCCACGTGACAGGAAGCGTGACACTAGTGCTGCAGCTCGGGAGGAAAGCGCACGTGCATGCCCCCACTCGAGACGAGGCCTGACTCCCCTGGGGAGACTCAGAAGCACCCCAAGATCCATGGCAACACTGGAGAGGAATCCTCAGGTTCCGGCCCCGACTCCACACAAGGACTGAGGCCCCGGCATGGACGGGAGAGGAATCCCGAGAGGTCCCCTAGCAACTCGCATGGGGACTGGCCTTTCCTGAGGCCACCAGAGCGGGTCCCTGAGGTCCCCGTCGTAACTCGAGAAGACCTGCCGCAACTCGAGAAAATCCAGGAGGTTCTCCCCTCCAGGCGAGATGAGGCCCATTTCCGCTGAGGCGTCTCGAGGCTGATCACACCTCACCTCTGGAACTTCCAAAGGGTCCTTCACACCCTTGGTGCAAATCAAGAAGTTCCCCGACATACCCGTCTCCACTCGAGAGGAATCACGAGGGTCCCGCCCACATCCAGAGGAGCCCCGTTTCCGCCTCGTAGCTCGAGATGAGGGATCCTTTCCCTGCTTCGTCGGGAAAGAGTTCCCGGCGTTCCCGTCGCATCTCAAGAGGAGGCCCTCTCAACAGGAACGGCGAGAGGAACTCCAGGGTCGTGCCACCATTCCAAGAGTCCCCCAGATGTCTCAGTCCATTCCAGAGGAACCCCTTTTCCCTTCACCGGCTCGTCTTTCACGCCGAGGATCGACTCACACCAAGGTGGCACGTGGCACAGCCCTGTGGGAAAGCCTCGTGGGAAAGCCTCGAGGGACAGCCTCGAGGGAAAGCCACAGATCCCTTGATCCACGTGACAGGAAGCGTGACACTACTGCTGCAGCTCGGGAGGAAAGCGCACGTGCATGCCCCCACTCGAGACGAGGCCTGACTCCCCTGGGGAGACTCAGAAGCACCCCAAGATCCATGGCAACACTGGAGAGGAATCCTCAGGTTCCGGCCCCGACTCCACACAAGGACTGAGGCCCCGGCATGGACGACAGGAAGCGTGACACTACTGCTGCAGCTCGGGAGGAAAGCGCACGTGCATGCCCCCACTCGAGACGAGGCCTGACTCCCCTGGGGAGACTCAGAAGCACCCCAAGATCCATGGCAACACTGGAGAGGAATCCTCAGGTTCCGGCCCCGACTCCACACAAGGACTGAGGCCCCGGCATGGACGGGAGAGGAATCCCGAGAGGTCCCCTAGCAACTGGCATGGGGACTGGCCTTTCCTGAGGCCACCAGAGCGGGTCCCTGAGGTCCCCGTCGTAACTCGAGAAGACCTGCCGCAACTCGAGAAAATCCAGGAGGTTCTCCCCTCCAGGCGAGATGAGGCCCATTTCCGCTGAGGCGTCTCGAGGCTGATCACACCTCACCTCTGGAACTTCCAAAGGGTCCTTCACACCCTTGGTGCAAATCAAGAAGTTCCCCGACATACCCGTCTCCACTCGAGAGGAATCACGAGGGTCCCGCCCACATCCAGAGGAGCCCCGTTTCCGCCTCGTAGCTCGAGATGAGGGATCCTTTCCCTGCTTCGTCGGGAAAGAGTTCCCGGCGTTCCCGTCGCATCTCAAGAGGAGGCCCTCTCAACAGGAACGGCGAGAGGAACTCCAGGGTCGTGCCACCATTCCAAGAGTCCCCCAGATGTCTCAGTCCATTCCAGAGGAACCTCTTTTCCCTTCACCGGCTCGTCTTTCACGCCGAGGATCGACTCACACCAAGGTGGCACGTGGCACAGCCCTGTGGGAAAGCCTCGTGGGAAAGACTCGAGGGACAGCCTCGAGGGAAAGCCACAGATCCCTTGATCCACGTGACAGGAAGCGTGACACTAGTGCTGCAGCTCGGGAGGAAAGCGCACGTGCATGCCCCCACTCGAGACGAGGCCTGACTCCCCTGGGGAGACTCAGAAGCACCCCAAGATCCATGGCAACACTGGAGAGGAATCCTCAGGTTCCGGCCCCGACTCCACACAAGGACTGAGGCCCCCGGCATGGACGGGAGAGGAATCCCGAGAGGTCCCCTAGCAACTCGCATGGGGACTGGCCTTTCCTGAGGCCACCAGAGCGGGTCCCTGAGGTCCCCGTCGTAACTCGAGAAGACCTGCCGCAACTCGAGAAAATCCAGGAGGTTCTCCCCTGCAGGCGAGATGAGGCCCATTTCCACTGAGGCGTCTCGAGGCTGATCACACCTCACCTCTGGAACTTCCAAAGGGTCCTTCACACCCTTGGTGCAAATCAAGAAGTTCCCCGACATACCCGTCTCCACTCGAGAGGAATCACGAGGGTCCCGCCCACATCCAGAGGAGCCCCGTTTCCGCCTCGTAGCTCGAGATGAGGGATCCTTTCCCTGCTTCGTCGGGAAAGAGTTCCCGGCGTTCCCGTCGCATCTCAAGAGGAGGCCCTCTCAACAGGAACGCGAGAGGAACTCCAGGGTCGTGCCACCATTCCAAGAGTCCCCCAGATGTCTCAGTCCATTCCAGAGGAACCCCTTTTCCCTTCACCGGCTCGTCTTTCACGCCGAGGATCGACTCACACCAAGGTGGCACGTGGCACAGCCCTGTGGGAAAGCCTCGTGGGAAAGCCTCGAGGGACAGCCTCGAGGGAAAGCCACAGATCCCTTGATCCACGTGACAGGAAGCGTGACACTAGTGCTGCAGCTCGGGAGGAAAGCGCACGTGCATGCCCCCACTCGAGACGAGGCCTGACTCCCCTGGGGAGACTCAGAAGCACCCCAAGATCCATGGCAACACTGGAGAGGAATCCTCAGGTTCCGGCCCCGACTCCACACAAGGACTGAGGCCCCGGCATGGACGGGAGAGGAATCCCGAGAGGTCCCCTAGCAACTCGCATGGGGACTGGCCTTTCCTGAGGCCACCAGAGCGGGTCCCTGAGGTCCCCGTCGTAACTCGAGAAGACCTGCCGCAACTCGAGAAAATCCAGGAGGTTCTCCCCTGCAGGCGAGATGAGGCCCATTTCCGCTGAGGCGTCTCGAGGCTGATCACACCTCACCTCTGGAACTTCCAAAGGGTCCTTCACACCCTTGGTGCAAATCAAGAAGTTCCCCGACATACCCGTCTCCACTCGAGAGGAATCACGAGGGTCCCGCCCACATCCAGAGGAGCCCCGTTTCCGCCTCGTAGCTCGAGATGAGGGATCCTTTCCCTGCTTCGTCGGGAAAGAGTTCCCGGCGTTCCCGTCGCATCTCAAGAGGAGGCCCTCTCAACAGGAACGGCGAGAGGAACTCCAGGGTCGTGCCACCATTCCAAGAGTCCCCCAGATGTCTCAGTCCATTCCAGAGGAACCTCTTTTCCCTTCACCGGCTCGTCTTTCACGCCGAGGATCGACTCACACCAAGGTGGCACGTGGCACAGCCCTGTGGGAAAGCCTCGTGGGAAAGCCTCGAGGGACAGCCTCGAGGGAAAGCCACAGATCCCTTGATCCACGTGACAGGAAGCGTGACACTACTGCTGCAGCTCGGGAGGAAAGCGCACGTGCATGCCCCCACTCGAGACGAGGCCTGACTCCCCTGGGGAGACTCAGAAGCACCCCAAGATCCATGGCAACACTGGAGAGGAATCCTCAGGTTCCGGCCCCGACTCCACACAAGGACTGAGGCCCCGGCATGGACGGGAGAGGAATCCCGAGAGGTCCCCTAGCAACTCGCATGGGGACTGGCCTTTCCTGAGGCCACCAGAGCGGGTCCCTGAGGTCCCCGTCGTAACTCGAGAAGACCTGCCGCAACTCGAGAAAATCCAGGAGGTTCTCCCCTGCAGGCGAGATGAGGCCCATTTCCGCTGAGGCGTCTCGAGGCTGATCACACCTCACCTCTGGAACTTCGAAAGGGTCCTTCACACCCTTGGTGCAAATCAAGAATTTCCCCGACCTAGCCGTCTCCACTCGAGAGGAATCACGAGGGTCCCGCCCACATCCAGAGGAGCCCCGTTTCCGCCTCGTAGCTCGAGATGAGGGATCCTTTCCCTGCTTCGTCGGGAAAGAGTTCCTGGCGTTCCCGTCGCATCTCAAGAGGAGGCCCTCTCAACAGGAACGGCAAGAGGAACTCCAGGGTCGTGCCACCATTCCAAGAGTCCCCCAGATGTCTCAGTCCATTCCAGAGGAACCTCTTTTCCCTTCACCGGCTCGTCTTTCACGCCGAGGATCGACTCACACCAAGGTGGCACGTGGCACAGCCCTGTGGGAAAGCCTCGTGGGAAAGCCTCGAGGGACAGCCTCGAGGGAAAGCCACAGATCCCTTGATCCACGTGACAGGAAGCGTGACACTACTGCTGCAGCTCGGGAGGAAAGCGCACGTGCATGCCCCCACTCGAGACGAGGCCTGACTCCCCTGGGGAGACTCAGAAGCACCCCAAGATCCATGGCAACACTGGAGAGGAATCCTCAGGTTCCGGCCCCGACTCCACACAAGGACTGAGGCCCCGGCATGGACGGGAGAGGAATCCCGAGAGGTCCCCTAGCAACTCGCATGGGGACTGGCCTTTCCTGAGGCCACCAGAGCGGGTCCCTGAGGTCCCCGTCGTAACTCGAGAAGACCTGCCGCAAATCGAGAAAATCCAGGAGGTTCTCCCCTCCAGGCGAGATGAGGCCCATTTCCGCTGAGGCGTCTCGAGGCTGATCACACCTCACCTCTGGAACTTCCAAAGGGTCCTTCACACCCTTGGTGCAAATCAAGAAGTTCCCCGACATACCCGTCTCCACTCGAGAGGAATCACGAGGGTCCCGCCCACATCCAGAGGAGCCCCGTTTCCGCCTCGTAGCTCGAGATGAGGGATCCTTTCCCTGCTTCGTCGGGAAAGAGTTCCCGGCGTTCCCGTCGCATCTCAAGAGGAGGCCCTCTCAACAGGAACGGCGAGAGGAACTCCAGGGTCGTGCCACCATTCCAAGAGTCCCCCAGATGTCTCAGTCCATTCCAGAGGAACCCCTTTTCCCTTCACCGGCTCGTCTTTCACGCCGAGGATCGACTCACACCAAGGTGGCACGTGGCACAGCCCTGTGGGAAAGCCTCGTGGGAAAGCCTCGAGGGACAGCCTCGAGGGAAAGCCACAGATCCCTTGATCCACGTGACAGGAAGCGTGACACTACTGCTGCAGCTCGGGAGGAAAGCGCACGTGCATGCCCCCACTCGAGACGAGGCCTGACTCCCCGGGGGAGACTCAGAAGCACCCCAAGATCCATGGCAACACTGGAGAGGAATCCTCAGGTTCCGGCCCCGACTCCACACAAGGACTGAGGCCCCGGCATGGACGGGAGAGGAATCCCGAGAGGTCCCCTAGCAACTCGCATGGGGACTGGCCTTTCCTGAGGCCACCAGAGCGGGTCCCTGAGGTCCCCGCCGTAACTCGAGAAGACCTGCCGCAACTCGAGAAAATCCAGGAGGTTCTCCCCTCCAGGCGAGATGAGGCCCATTTCCGCTGAGGCGTCTCGAGGCTGATCACACCTCACCTCTGGAACTTCCAAAGGGTCCTTCACACCCTTGGTGCAAATCAAGAAGTTCCCCGACATACCCGTCTCCACTCGAGAGGAATCACGAGGGTCCCGCCCACATCCAGAGGAGCCCCGGTTCCGCCTGGTAGCTCGAGATGAGGGATCCTTTCCCTGCTTCTTCGGGAAAGAGTTCCCGGCGTTCCCGTCGCATCTCAAGAGGAGGCCCTCTCAACAGGAACGGCGAGAGGAACTCCAGGGTCGTGCCACCATTCCAAGAGTCCCCCAGATGTCTCAGTCCATTCCAGAGGAACCTCTTTTCCCTTCACCGGCTCGTCTTTCACGCCGAGGATCGACTCACACCAAGGTGGCACGTGGCACAGCCCTGTGGGAAAGCCTCGTGGGAAAGCCTCGAGGGACAGCCTCGAGGGAAAGCCACAGATCCCTTGATCCACGTGACAGGAAACGTGACACTAGTCCTGCAGCTCGGGAGGAAAGCGCACGTGCATGCCCCCACTCGAGACGAGGCCTAACCCCCCTGGGGAGACTCAGAATCACCCCAAGATCCATGGCAACACTGGAGAGGAATCCTCAGGTTCCGGCCCCGACTCCACACAAGGACTGAGGCCCCGGCATGGACGGGAGAGGAATCCCGAGAGGGCCCCTAGCAACTCGCATGGGGACTGGCCTTTCATGAGGCCACCAGAGCGGGTCCCTGAGGTCCCCGTCGTAACTCGAGAAGACCTGCCGCAACTCGAGAAAATCCAGGAGGTTCTCCCCTGCAGGCGAGATGAGGCCCATTTCCGCTGAGGCGTCTCGAGGCTGATCACACCTCACCTCTGGAACTTCGAAAGGGTCCTTCACACCCTTGGTGCAAATCAAGAAGTTCCCCGACATACCCGTCTCCACTCGACAGGAATCACGAGGGTCCCGCCCACATCCAGAGGAGCCCCGTTTCCGCCTCGTAGCTCGAGATGAGGGATCCTTTCCCTGCTTCGTCGGGAAAGAGTTCCCGGCGTTCCCGTCGCATCTCAAGAGGAGGCCCTCTCAACAGGAACGGCGAGAGGAACTCCAGGGTCGTGCCACCATTCCAAGAGTCCCCCAGATGTCTCAGTCCATTCCAGAGGAACCCCTTTTCCCTTCACCGGCTCGTCTTTCACGCCGAGGATCGACTCACACCAAGGTGGCACGTGGCACAGCCCTGTGGGAAAGCCTCGTGGGAAAGCCTCGAGGGACAGCCTCGAGGGAAAGCCACAGATCCCTTGATCCACGTGACAGGAAGCGTGACACTAGTGCTGCAGCTCGGGAGGAAAGCGCACGTGCATGCCCCCACTCGAGACGAGGCCTGACTCCCCTGGGGAGACTCAGAAGCACCCCAAGATCCATGGCAACACTGGAGAGGAATCCTCAGGTTCCGGCCCCGACTCCACACAAGGACTGAGGCCCCGGCATGGACGGGAGAGGAATCCCGAGAGGTCCCCTAGCAACTCGCATGGGGACTGGCCTTTCCTGAGGCCACCAGAGCGGGTCCCTGAGGTCCCCGTCGTAACTCGAGAAGACCTGCCGCAACTCGAGAAAATCCAGGAGGTTCTCCCCTCCAGGCGAGATGAGGCCCATTTCCGCTGAGGCGTCTCGAGGCTGATCACACCTCACCTCTGGAACTTCCAAAGGGTCCTTCACACCCTTGGTGCAAATCAAGAAGTTCCCCGACATACCCGTCTCCACTCGAGAGGAATCACGAGGGTCCCGCCCACATCCAGAGGAGCCCCGTTTCCGCCTCGTAGCTCGAGATGAGGGATCCTTTCCCTGCTTCGTCGGGAAAGAGTTCCCGGCGTTCCCGTCGCATCTCAAGAGGAGGCCCTCTCAACAGGAACGGCGAGAGGAACTCCAGGGTCGTGCCACCATTCCAAGAGTCCCCCAGATGTCTCAGTCCATTCCAGAGGAACCTCTTTTCCCTTCACCGGCTCGTCTTTCACGCCGAGGATCGACTCACACCAAGGTGGCACGTGGCACAGCCCTGTGGGAAAGCCTCGTGGGAAAGCCTCGAGGGACAGCCTCGAGGGAAAGCCACAGATCCCTTGATCCACGTGACAGGAAGCGTGACACTAGTGCTGCAGCTCGGGAGGAAAGCGCACGTGCATGCCCCCACTCGAGACGAGGCCTGACTCCCCTGGGGAGACTCAGAAGCACCCCAAGATCCATGGCAACACTGGAGAGGAATCCTCAGGTTCCGGCCCCGACTCCACACAAGGACTGAGGCCCCGGCATGGACGGGAGAGGAATCCCGAGAGGTCCCCTAGCAACTCGCATGGGGACTGGCCTTTCCTGAGGCCACCAGAGCGGGTCCCTGAGGTCCCCGTCGTAACTCGAGAAGACCTGCCGCAACTCGAGAAAATCCAGGAGGTTCTCCCCTGCAGGCGAGATGAGGCCCATTTCCGCTGAGGCGTCTCGAGGCTGATCACACCTCACCTCTGGAACTTCCAAAGGGTCCTTCACACCCTTGGTGCAAATCAAGAAGTTCCCCGACATACCCGTCTCCACTCGAGAGGAATCAGGAGGGTCCCGCCCACATCCAGAGGAGCCCCGTTTCCGCCTCGTAGCTCGAGATGAGGGATCCTTTCCCTGCTTCGTCGGGAAAGAGTTCCCGGCGTTCCCGTCGCATCTCAAGAGGAGGCCCTCTCAACAGGAACGGCGAGAGGAACTCCAGGGTCGTGCCACCATTCCAAGAGTCCCCCAGATATCTCAGTCCATTCCAGAGGAACCCCTTTTCCCTTCACCGGCTCGTCTTCCACGCCGAGGATCGACTCACACCAAGGTGGCACGTGGCACAGCCCTGTGGGAAAACCTCGTGGGAAAGCCTCGAGGGACAGCCTCGAGGGAAAGCCACAGATCCCTTGATCCACGGGACAGGAAGCGTGACACTACTGCTGCAGCTCGGGAGGAAAGTGCACGTGCATGCCCCCACTCGAGACGAGGCCTGACTCCCCTGGGGAGACTCAGAAGCACCCCAAGATCCATGGCAACACTGGAGAGGAATCCTCAGGTTCCGGCCCCGACTCCACACAAGGACTGAGGCCCCGGCATGGACGGGATAGGAATCCCGAGAGGTCCCCTAGCAACTCGCATGGGGACTGGCCTTTCCTGAGGCCACCAGAGCGGGTCCCTGAGGTCCCCGTCGTAACTCGAGAAGACCTGCCGCAACTCGAGAAAATCCAGGAGGTTCTCCCCTCCAGGCGAGATGAGGCCCATTTCCGCTGAGGCGTCTCGAGGCTGATCACACCTCACCTCTGGAACTTCCAAAGGGTCCTTCACACCCTTGGTGCAAATCAAGAAGTTCCCCGACATACCCGTCTCCACTCGAGAGGAATCACGAGGGTCCCGCCCACATCCAGAGGAGCCCCGTTTCCGCCTCGTAGCTCGAGATGAGGGATCCTTTCCCTGCTTCGTCGGGAAAGAGTTCCCGGCGTTCCCGTCGCATCTCAAGAGGAGGCCCTCTCAACAGGAACGGCGAGAGGAACTCCAGGGTCGTGCCACCATTCCAAGAGTCCCCCAGATGTCTCAGTCCATTCCAGAGGAACCTCTTTTCCCTTCACCGGCTCGTCTTTCACGCCGAGGATCGACTCACACCAAGGTGGCACGTGGCACAGCCCTGTGGGAAAGCCTCGTGGGAAAGCCTCGAGGGACAGCCTCGAGGGAAAGCCACAGATCCCTTGATCCACGTGACAGGAAGCGTGACACTAGTGCTGCAGCTCGGGAGGAAAGCGCACGTGCATGCCCCCACTCGAGACGAGGCCTGACTCCCCTGGGGAGACTCAGAAGCACCCCAAGATCCATGGCAACACTGGAGAGGAATCCTCAGGTTCCGGCCCCGACTCCACACAAACACTGAGGCCCCGGCATGGACGGGAGAGGAATCCCGAGAGGTCCCCTAGCAACTCGCATGGGGACTGGCCTTTCCTGAGGCCACCAGAGCGGGTCCCTGAGGTCCCCGTCGTAACTCGAGAAGACCTGCCGCAACTCGAGAAAATCCAGGAGGTTCTCCCCTGCAGGCGAGATGAGGCCCATTTCCGCTGAGGCGTCTCGAGGCTGATCACACCTCACCTCTGGAACTTCGAAAGGGTCCTTCACACCCTTGGTGCAAATCAAGAAGTTCCCCGACCTAGCCGTCTCCACTCGAGAGGAATCACGAGGGTCCCGCCCACATCCAGAGGAGCCCCGTTTCCGCCTCGTAGCTCGAGATGAGGGATCCTTTCCCTGCTTCGTCGGGAAAGAGTTCCTGGCGTTCCCGTCGCATCTCAAGAGGAGGCCCTCTCAACAGGAACGGCAAGAGGAACTCCAGGGTCGTGCCACCATTCCAAGAGTCCCCCAGATGTCTCAGTCCATTCCAGAGGAACCTCTTTTCCCTTCACCGGCTCGTCTTTCACGCCGAGGATCGACTCACACCAAGGTGGCGCGTGGCACAGCCCTGTGGGAAAGTCTCGTGGGAAAGCCTCGAGGGACAGCCTCGAGGGAAAGCCACAGATCCCTTGATCCACGTGACAGGAAGCGTGACACTACTGCTGCAGCTCGGGAGGAAAGCGCACGTGCATGCCCCCACTCGAGACGAGGCCTGACTCCCCTGGGGAGACTCAGAAGCACCCCAAGATCCATGGCAACACTGGAGAGGAATCCTCAGGTTCCGGCCCCGACTCCACACAAGGACTGAGGCCCCGGCATGGACGGGAGAGGAATCCCGAGAGGTCCCCTAGCAACTCGCATGGGGACTGGCCTTTCCTGAGGCCACCAGAGCGTGTCCCTGAGGTCCCCGTCGTAACTCGAGAAGACCTGCCGCAACTGGAGAAAATCCAGGAGGTTCTCCCCTCCAGGCGAGATGAGGCCCATTTCCGCTGAGGCGTCTCGAGGCGGATCACACCTCACCTCTGGAACTTCCAAAGGGTCCTTCACACCCTTGGTGCAAATCAAGAAGTTCCCCGACATACCCGTCTCCACTCGAGAGGAATCACGAGGGTCCCGCCCACATCCAGAGGAGCCCCGTTTCCGCCTCGTAGCTCGAGATGAGGGATCCTTTCCCTGCTTCGTCGGGAAAGAGTTCCCGGCGTTCCCGTCGCATCTCAAGAGGATGCCCTCTCAACAGGAACGGCGAGAGGAACTCCAGGGTCGTGCCACCATTCCAAGAGTCCCCCAGATGTCTCAGTCCATTCCAGAGGAACCCCTTTTCCCTTCACCGGCTCGTCTTTCACGCCGAGGATCGACTCACACCAAGGTGGCACGTGGCACAGCCCTGTGGGAAAGCCTCGTGGGAAAGCCTCGAGGGACAGCCTCGAGGGAAAGCCACAGATCCCTTGATCCACGTGACAGGAAGCGTGACACTAGTGCTGCAGCTCGGGAGGAAAGCGCACGTGCATGCCCCCACTCGAGACGAGGCCTGACTCCCCTGGGGAGACTCAGAAGCACCCCAAGATCCATGGCAACACTGGAGAGGAATCCTCAGGTTCCGGCCCCGACTCCACACAAGGACTGAGGCCCCGGCATGGACGGGAGAGGAATCCCGAGAGGTCCCCTAGCAACTCGCATGGGGACTGGACTTTCCTGAGGCCACCAGAGCGGGTCCCTGAGGTCCCCGTCGTAACTCGAGAAGACCTGCCGCAACTCGAGAAAATCCAGGAGGTTCTCCCCTGCAGGCGAGATGAGGCCCATTTCCGCTGAGGCGTCTCGAGGCTGATCACACCTCACCTCTGGAACTTCCAAAGGGTCCTTCACACCCTTGGTGCAAATCAAGAAGTTCCCCGACCTAGCCGTCTCCACTCGAGAGGAATCACGAGGGTCCCGCCCACATCCAGAGGAGCCCCGTTTCCGCCTCGTAGCTCGAGATGAGGGATCCTTTCCCTGCTTCGTCGGGAAAGAGTTCCCGGCGTTCCCGTCGCATCTCAAGAGGAGGCCCTCTCAACAGGAACGGCGAGAGGAACTCCAGGGTCGTGCCACCATTCCAAGAGTCCCCCAGATGTCTCAGTCCATTCCAGAGGAACCTCTTTTCCCTTCACCGGCTCGTCTTTCACGCCGAGGATCGACTCACACCAAGGTGGCACGTGGCACAGCCCTGTGGGAAAGCCTCGTGGGAAAGCCTCGAGGGACAGCCTCGAGGGAAAGCCACAGATCCCTTGATCCACGTGACAGGAAGCGTGACACTAGTGCTGCAGCTCGGGAGGAAAGCGCACGTGCATGCCCCCACTCGAGACGAGGCCTGACTCCCCTGGGGAGACTCAGAAGCACCCCAAGATCCATGGCAACACTGGAGAGGAATCCTCAGGTTCCGGCCCCGACTCCACACAAGGACTGAGGCCCCGGCATGGACGGGAGAGGAATCCCGAGAGGTCCCCTAGCAACTCGCATGGGGACTGGCCTTTCCTGAGGCCACCAGAGCGGGTCCCTGAGGTCCCCGTCGTAACTCGAGAAGACCTGCCGCAACTCGAGAAAATCCAGGAGGTTCTCCCCTGCAGGCGAGATGAGGCCCATTTCCGCTGAGGCGTCTCGAGGCTGATCACACCTCACCTCTGGAACTTCCAAAGGGTCCTTCACACCCTTGGTGCAAATCAAGAAGTTCCCCGACATACCCGTCTCCACTCGAGAGGAATCAGGAGGGTCCCGCCCACATCCAGAGGAGCCCCGTTTCCGCCTCGTAGCTCGAGATGAGGGATCCTTTCCCTGCTTCGTCGGGAAAGAGTTCCCGGCGTTCCCGTCGCATCTCAAGAGGAGGCCCTCTCAACAGGAATGGCGAGAGGAACTCCAGGGTCGTGCCACCATTCCAAGAGTCCCCCAGATGTCTCAGTCCATTCCAGAGGAACCCCTTTTCCCTTCACCGGCTCGTCTTTCACGCCGAGGATCGACTCACACCAAGGTGGCACGTGGCACAGCCCTGTGGGAAAGCCTCGTGGGAAAGCCTCGAGGGACAGCCTCGAGGGAAAGCCACAGATCCCTTGATCCACGTGACAGGAAGCGTGACACTAGTGCTGCAGCTCGGGAGGAAAGCGCACGTGCATGCCCACACTCGAGACGAGGCCTGACTCCCCTGGGGAGACTCAGAAGCACCCCAAGATCCATGGCAACACTGGAGAGGAATCCTCAGGTTCCGGCCCCGACTCCACACAAGGACTGAGGCCCCGGCATGGACGGGAGAGGAATCCCGAGAGGTCCCCTAGCAACTCGCATGGGGACTGGCCTTTCCTGAGGCCACCAGAGCGGGTCCCTGAGGTCCCCGTCGTAACTCGAGAAGACCTGCCGCAACTCGAGAAAATCCAGGAGGTTCTCCCCTCCAGGCGAGATGAGGCCCATTTCCGCTGAGGCGTCTCGAGGCTGATCACACCTCACCTCTGGAACTTCCAAAGGGTCCTTCACACCCTTGGTGCAAATCAAGAAGTTCCCCGACATACCCGTCTCCACTCGAGAGGAATCACGAGGGTCCCGCCCACATCCAGAGGAGCCCCGTTTCCGCCTCGTAGCTCGAGATGAGGGATCCTTTCCCTGCTTCGTCGGGAAAGAGTTCCCGGCGTTCCCGTCGCATCTCAAGAGGAGGCCCTCTCAACAGGAACGGCGAGAGGAACTCCAGGGTCGTGCCACCATTCCAAGAGTCCCCCAGATGTCTCAGTCCATTCCAGAGGAACCTCTTTTCCCTTCACCGGCTCGTCTTTCACGCCGAGGATCGACTCACACCAAGGTGGCACGTGGCACAGCCCTGTGGGAAAGCCTCGTGGGAAAGCCTCGAGGGACAGCCTCGAGGGAAAGCCACAGATCCCTTGATCCACGTGACAGGAAGCGTGACACTAGTGCTGCAGCTCGGGAGGAAAGCGCACGTGCATGCCCCCACTCGAGACGAGGCCTGACTCCCCTGGGGAGACTCAGAAGCACCCCAAGATCCATGGCAACACTGGAGAGGAATCCTCAGGTTCCGGCCCCGACTCCACACAAGGACTGAGGCCCCGGCATGGACGGGAGAGGAATCCCGAGAGGTCCCCTAGCAACTCGCATGGGGACTGGCCTTTACTGAGGCCACCAGAGCGGGTCCCTGAGGTCCCCGTCGTAACTCGAGAAGACCTGCCGCAACTCGAGAAAATCCAGGAGGTTCTCCCCTGCAGGCGAGATGAGGCCCATTTCCGCTGAGGCGTCTCGAGGCTGATCACACCTCACCTCTGGAACTTCCAAAGGGTCCTTCACACCCTTGGTGCAAATCAAGAAGTTCCCCGACATACCCGTCTCCACTCGAGAGGAATCACGAGGGTCCCGCCCACATCCAGAGGAGCCCCGTTTCCGCCTCGTAGCTCGAGATGAGGGATCCTTTCCCTGCTTCGTCGGGAAAGAGTTCCCGGCGTTCCCGTCGCGTCTCAAGAGGAGGCCCTCTCAACAGGAACGGCGAGAGGAACTCCAGGGTGGTGCCACCATTCCAAGAGTCCCCCAGATATCTCAGTCCATTCCAGAGGAACCCCTTTTCCCTTCACCGGCTCGTCTTTCACGCCGAGGATCGACTCACACCAAGGTGGCACGTGGCACAGCCCTGTGGGAAAGCCTCGTGGGAAAGCCTCGAGGGACAGCCTCGAGGGAAAGCCACAGATCCCTTGATCCACGTGACAGGAAGCGTGACACTACTGCTGCAGCTCGGGAGGAAAGTGCACGTGCATGCCCCCACTCGAGACGAGGCCTGACTCCCCTGGGGAGACTCAGAAGCACCCCAAGATCCATGGCAACACTGGAGAGGAATCCTCAGGTTCCGGCCCCGACTCCACACAAGGACTGAGGCCCCGGCATGGACGGGAGAGGAATCCCGAGAGGTCCCCTAGCAACTCGCATGGGGACTGGCCTTTCCTGAGGCCACCAGAGCGGGTCCCTGAGGTCCCCGTCGTAACTCGAGAAGACCTGCCGCAACTCGAGAAAATCCAGGAGGTTCTCCCCTCCAGGCGAGATGAGGCCCATTTCCGCTGAGGCGTCTCGAGGCTGATCACACCTCACCTCTGGAACTTCCAAAGGGTCCTTCACACCCTTGGTGCAAATCAAGAAGTTCCCCGACATACCCGTCTCCACTCGAGAGGAATCACGAGGGTCCGGCCCACATCCAGAGGAGCCCCGTTTCCGCCTCGTAGCTCGAGATGAGGGATCCTTTCCCTGCTTCGTCGGGAAAGAGTTCCCGGCGTTCCCGTCGCATCTCAAGAGGAGGCCCTCTCAACAGGAACGGCGAGAGGAACTCCAGGGTCGTGCCACCATTCCAAGAGTCCCCCAGATGTCTCAGTCCATTCCAGAGGAACCTCTTTTCCCTTCACCGGCTCGTCTTTCACGCCGAGGATCGACTCACACCAAGGTGGCACGTGGCACAGCCCTGTGGGAAAGCCTCGTGGGAAAGCCTCGAGGGACAGCCTCGAGGGAAAGCCACAGATCCCTTGATCCACGTGACAGGAAGCGTGACACTAGTGCTGCAGCTCGGGAGGAAAGCGCACGTGCATGCCCCCACTCGAGACGAGGCCTGACTCCCCTGGGGAGACTCAGAAGCACCCCAAGTTCCATGGCAACACTGGAGAGGAATCCTCAGGTTCCGGCCCCGACTCCACACAAGGACTGAGGCCCCGGCATGGACGGGAGAGGAATCCCGAGAGGTCCCCTAGCAACTCGCATGGGGACTGGCCTTTACTGAGGCCACCAGAGCGGGTCCCTGAGGTCCCCGTCGTAACTCGAGAAGACCTGCTGCAACTCGAGAAAATCCAGGAGGTTCTCCCCTGCAGGCGAGATGAGGCCCATTTCCGCTGAGGCGTCTCGAGGCTGATCACACCTCACCTCTGGAACTTCCAAAGGGTCCTTCACACCCTTGGTGCAAATCAAGAAGTTCCCCGACATACCCGTCTCCACTCGAGAGGAATCACGAGGGTCCCGCCCACATCCAGAGGAGCCCCGTTTCCGCCTCGTAGCTCGAGATGAGGGATCCTTTCCCTGCTTCGTCGGGAAAGAGTTCCCGGCGTTCCCGTCGCGTCTCAAGAGGAGGCCCTCTCAACAGGAACGGCGAGAGGAACTCCAGGGTGGTGCCACCATTCCAAGAGTCCCCCAGATATCTCAGTCCATTCCAGAGGAACCCCTTTTCCCTTCACCGGCTCGTCTTTCACGCCGAGGATCGACTCACACCAAGGTGGCACGTGGCACAGCCCTGTGGGAAAGCCTCGTGGGAAAGCCTCGAGGGACAGCCTCGAGGGAAAGCCACAGATCCCTTGATCCACGTGACAGGAAGCGTGACACTACTGCTGCAGCTCGGGAGGAAAGTGCACGTGCATGCCCCCACTCGAGACGAGGCCTGACTCCCCTGGGGAGACTCAGAAGCACCCCAAGATCCATGGCAACACTGGAGAGGAATCCTCAGGTTCCGGCCCCGACTCCACACAAGGACTGAGGCCCCGGCATGGACGGGATAGGAATCCCGAGAGGTCCCCTAGCAACTCGCATGGGGACTGGCCTTTCCTGAGGCCACCAGAGCGGGTCCCTGAGGTCCCCGTCGTAACTCGAGAAGACCTGCCGCAACTCGAGAAAATCCAGGAGGTTCTCCCCTCCAGGCGAGATGAGGCCCATTTCCGCTGAGGCGTCTCGAGGCTGATCACACCTCACCTCTGGAACTTCCAAAGGGTCCTTCACACCCTTGGTGCAAATCAAGAAGTTCCCCGACATACCCGTCTCCACTCGAGAGGAATCACGAGGGTCCCGCCCACATCCAGAGGAGCCCCGTTTCCGCCTCGTAGCTCGAGATGAGGGATCCTTTCCCTGCTTCGTCGGGAAAGAGTTCCCGGCGTTCCCGTCGCATCTCAAGAGGAGGCCCTCTCAACAGGAATGGCGAGAGGAACTCCAGGGTCGTGCCACCATTCCAAGAGTCCCCCAGATGTCTCAGTCCATTCCAGAGGAACCTCTTTTCCCTTCACCGGCTCGTCTTTCACGCCGAGGATCGACTCACACCAAGGTGGCACGTGGCACAGCCCTGTGGGAAAGCCTCGTGGGAAAGCCTCGAGGGACAGCCTCGAGGGAAAGCCACAGATCCCTTGATCCACGTGACAGGAAGCGTGACACTAGTGCTGCAGCTCGGGAGGAAAGCGCACGTGCATGCCCCCACTCGAGACGAGGCCTGACTCCCCTGGGGAGACTCAGAAGCACCCCAAGATCCATGGCAACACTGGAGAGGAATCCTCAGGTTCCGGCCCCGACTCCACACAAGGACTGAGGCCCCGGCATGGACGGGAGAGGAATCCCGAGAGGTCCCCTAGCAACTCGCATGGGGACTGGCCTTTCCTGAGGCCACCAGAGCGGGTCCCTGAGGTCCCCGTCGTAACTCCAGAAGACCTGCCGCAACTGGAGAAAATCCAGGAGGTTCTCCCCTCCAGGCGAGATGAGGCCCATTTCCGCTGAGGCGTCTCGAGGCTGATCACACCTCACCTCTGGAACTTCCAAAGGGTCCTTCACACCCTTGGTGCAAATCAAGAAGTTCCCCGACATACCCGTCTCCACTCGAGAGGAATCACGAGGGTCCCGCCCACATCCAGAGGAGCCCCGTTTCCGCCTCGTAGCTCGAGATGAGGGATCCTTTCCCTGCTTCGTCGGGAAAGAGTTCCCGGCGTTCCCGTCGCATCTCAAGAGGAGGCCCTCTCAACAGGAACGGCGAGAGGAACTCCAGGGTCGTGCCACCATTCCAAGAGTCCCCCAGATGTCTCAGTCCATTCCAGAGGAACCCCTTTTCCCTTCACCGGCTCGTCTTTCACGCCGAGGATCGACTCACACCAAGGTGGCACGTGGCACAGCCCTGTGGGAAAGCCTCGTGGGAAAGCCTCGAGGGACAGCCTCGAGGGAAAGCCACAGATCCCTTGATCCACGTGACAGGAAGCGTGACACTAGTGCTGCAGCTCGGGAGGAAAGCGCACGTGCATGCCCCCACTCGAGACGAGGCCTGACTCCCCTGGGGAGACTCAGAAGCACCCCAAGATCCATGGCAACACTGGAGAGGAATCCTCAGGTTCCGGCCCCGACTCCACACAAGGACTGAGGCCCCGGCATGGACGGGAGAGGAATCCCGAGAGGTCCCCTAGCAACTCGCATGGGGACTGGCCTTTCCTGAGGCCACCAGAGCGGGTCCCTGAGGTCCCCGTCGTAACTCGAGAAGACCTGCCGCAACTCGAGAAAATCCAGGAGGTTCTCCCCTGCAGGCGAGATGAGGCCCATTTCCGCTGAGGCGTCTCGAGGCTGATCACACCTCACCTCTGGAACTTCCAAAGGGTCCTTCACACCCTTGGTGCAAATCAAGAAGTTCCCCGACATACCCGTCTCCACTCGAGAGGAATCACGAGGGTCCCGCCCACATCCAGAGGAGCCCCGTTTCCGCCTCGTAGCTCGAGATGAGGGATCCTTTCCCTGCTTCGTCGGGAAAGAGTTCCCGGCGTTCCCGTCGCGTCTCAAGAGGAGGCCCTCTCAACAGGAACGGCGAGAGGAACTCCAGGGTGGTGCCACCATTCCAAGAGTCCCCCAGATATCTCAGTCCATTCCAGAGGAACCCCTTTTCCTTTCACCGGCTCGTCTTTCACGCCGAGGATCGACTCACACCAAGGTGGCACGTGGCACAGCCCTGTGGGAAAGCCTCGTGGGAAAGCCTCGAGGGACAGCCTCGAGGGAAAGCCACAGATCCCTTGATCCACGTGACAGGAAGCGTGACACTACTGCTGCAGCTCGGGAGGAAAGTGCACGTGCATGCCCCCACTCGAGACGAGGCCTGACTCCCCTGGGGAGACTCAGAAGCACCCAAGATCCTGGCAACACTGGAGAGGAATCCTCAGGTTCCGGCCCCGGACTCCACACAAGGACTGAGGCCCCGGCATGGACGGGATAGAATCCGAGAGGTCCCCTAGCAACTCGCATGGGGACTGGCCTTTCCTGAGGCCACCAGAGCGGGTCCCTGAGGTCCCCGTCGTAACTCGAGAAGACCTGCCGCAACTCGAGAAAATCCAGGAGGGTTCTCCCCTCCAGGCGAGATGAGGCCCATTTCCGCTGAGGCGTCTCGAGGCTGATCACACCTCACCTCTGGAACTTCCAAGGGTCCTTCACACCCTTGGTGCAAATCAAGAAGTTCCCCGACATACCCGTCTCCACTCGAGAGGAATCACGAGGGTCCCGCCCACATCCAGAGGAGCCCCGTTTCCGCCTCGTAGCTCGAGATGAGGGATCCTTTCCCTGCTTCGTCGGGAAAGAGTTCCCGGCGTTCCCGTCGCATCTCAAGAGGAGGCCCTCTCAACAGGAATGGCGAGAGGAACTCCAGGGTCGTGCCACCATTCCAAGAGTCCCCCAGATGTCTCAGTCCATTCCAGAGGAACCTCTTTTCCCTTCACCGGCTCGTCTTTCACGCCGAGGATCGACTCACACCAAGGTGGCACGTGGCACAAGCCCTGTGGGAAAGCCTCGTGGGAAAGCCTCGAGGGACAGCCTCGAGGGAAAGCCACAGATCCCTTGATCCACGTGACAGGAAGCGTGACACTAGTGCTGCAGCTCGGGAGGAAAGCGCACGTGCATGCCCCCCACTCGAGACGAGGCCTGACTCCCCTGGGGAGACTCAGAAGCACCCCAAGATCCATGGCAACACTGGAGAGGAATCCTCAGGTTCCGGCCCCCCCGACTCCACACAAGGACTGAGGCCCCGGCATGGACGGGAGAGGAATCCCGAGAGGTCCCCTAGCAACTCGCATGGGGACTGGCCCTTTCCTGAGGCCACCAGAGCGGGTCCCTGAGGTCCCCGTCGTAACTCGAGAAGACCTGCCGCAACTCGAGAAAATCCAGGAGGTTCTCCCCTGCAGGCGAGATGAGGCCCATTTCCGCTGAGGCGTCTCGAGGCTGATCACACCTCACCTCTGGAACTTCCAAAGGGTCCTTCACACCCTTGGTGCAAATCAAGAAGTTCCCCCGACCTAGCCGTCTCCACTCGAGAGGAATCACGAGGGTCCCGCCCACATCCAGAGGAGCCCGTTTCCGCCTCGTAGCTCGAGATGAGGGATCCTTTCCCTGCTTCGTCGGGAAAGAGTTCCTGGCGTTCCCGTCGCATCTCAAGAGGAGGGCCCTCTCAACAGGAACGGCGAGAGGAACTCCAGGGTCGTGCCACCATTCCAAGAGTCCCCCAGATGTCTCAGTCCCATTCCAGAGGAACCTCTTTCCCCTTCACCGGCTCGTCTTTCCACGCCGAGGATCGGACTCACACCAAGGTGGCACGTGGCACAGCCCTGTGGGAAAGTCTCGTGGGAAAGCCTCGAGGGACAGCCTCGAGGGAAAGCCACAGATCCCTTGATCCACGTGACAGGAAGCGTGACACTACTGCTGCAGCTCGGGAGGAAAGCGCACGTGCATGCCCCCACTCGAGACGAGGCCTGACTCCCCTGGGGAGACTCAGAAGCACCCCAAGATCCATGGCAACACTGGAGAGGAATCCTCAGGTTTCGGCCCCGACTCCACACAAGGACTGAGGCCCCGGCATGGACGGGAGAGGAATCCCGAGAGGTCCCCTAGCAACTCGCATGGGGACTGGCCTTTCCTGAGGCCACCAGAGCGGGTCCCTGAGGTCCCCGTCGTAACTCGAGAAGACCTGCCGCAACTGGAGAAAATCCAGGAGGTTCTCCCCTCCAGGCGAGATGAGGCCCATTTCCGCTGAGGCGTCTCGAGGCTGATCACACCTCACCTCTGGAACTTCCAAAGGGTCCTTCACACCCTTGGTGCAAATCAAGAAGTTCCCCGACATACCCGTCTCCACTCGAGAGGAATCACGAGGGTCCCGCCCACATCCAGAGGAGCCCCGTTTCCGCCTCGTAGCTCGAGATGAGGGATCCTTTCCCTGCTTCGTCGGGAAAGAGTTCCCGGCGTTCCCGTCGCATCTCAAGAGGAGGCCCTCTCAACAGGAACGGCGAGAGGAACTCCAGGGTCGTGCCACCATTCCAAGAGTCCCCCAGATGTCTCAGTCCATTCCAGAGGAACCTCTTTTCCCTTCACCGGCTCGTCTTTCACGCCGAGGATCGACTCACACCAAGGTGGCACGTGGCACAGCCCTGTGGGAAAGCCTCGTGGGAAAGCCTCGAGGGACAGCCTCGAGGGAAAGCCACAGATCCCTTGATCCACGTGACAGGAAGCGTGACACTACTGCTGCAGCTCGGGAGGAAAGCGCACGTGCATGCCCCCACTCGAGACGAGGCCTGACTCCCCTGGGGAGACTCAGAAGCACCCCAAGATCCATGGCAACACTGGAGAGGAATCCTCAGGTTCCGGCCCCGACTCCACACAAGGACTGAGGCCCCGGCATGGACGGGAGAGGAATCCCGAGAGGTCCCCTAGCAACTCGCATGGGGACTGGCCTTTCCTGAGGCCACCAGAGCGGGTCCCTGAGGTCCCCGTCGTAACTCGAGAAGACCTGCCGCAACTCGAGAAAATCCAGGAGGTTCTCCCCTGCAGGCGAGATGAGGCCCATTTCCGCTGAGGCGTCTCGAGGCGGATCACACCTCACCTCTGGAACTTCCAAAGGGTCCTTCACACCCTTGGTGCAAATCAAGAAGTTCCCCGACATACCCGTCTCCACTCGAGAGGAATCACGAGGGTCCCGCCCACATCCAGAGGAGCCCCGTTTCCGCCTCGTAGCTCGAGATGAGGGATCCTTTCCCTGCTTTTTCGGGAAAGAGTTCCCGGCGTTCCCGTCGCATCTCAAGAGGAGGCCCTCTCAACAGGAACGGCGAGAGGAACTCCAGGGTCGTGCCACCATTCCAAGAGTCCCCCAGATGTCTCAGTCCATTCCAGAGGAACCTCTTTTCCCTTCACCGGCTCGTCTTTCACGCCGAGGATCGACTCACACCAAGGTGGCACGTGGCACAGCCCTGTGGGAAAGCCTCGTGGGAAAGCCTCGAGGGACAGCCTCGAGGGAAAGCCACAGATCCCTTGATCCACGTGACAGGAAGCGTGACACTAGTGCTGCAGCTCGGGAGGAAAGCGCACGTGCATGCCCCCACTCGAGACGAGGCCTGACTCCCCTGGGGAGACTCAGAAGCACCCCAAGATCCATGGCAACACTGGAGAGGAATCCTCAGGTTCCGGCCCCGACTCCACACAAGGACTGAGGCCCCGGCATGGACGGGAGAGGAATCCCGAGAGGTCCCCTAGCAACTCGCATGGGGACTGGCCTTTCCTGAGGCCACCAGAGCGGGTCCCTGAGGTCCCCGTCGTAACTCGAGAAGACCTGCCGCAACTCGAGAAAATCCAGGAGGTTCTCCCCTCCAGGCGAGATGAGGCCCATTTCCGCTGAGGCGTCTCGAGGCTGATCACACCTCACCTCTGGAACTTCCAAAGGGTCCTTCACACCCTTGGTGCAAATCAAGAAGTTCCCCGACATACCCGTCTCCACTCGAGAGGAATCACGAGGGTCCCGCCCACATCCAGAGGAGCCCCGTTTCCACCTCGTAGCTCGAGATGAGGGATCCTTTCCCTGCTTCGTCGGGAAAGAGTTCCCGGCGTTCCCGTCGCATCTCAAGAGGAGGCCCTCTCAACAGGAACGGCGAGAGGAACTCCAGGGTCGTGCCACCATTCCAAGAGTCCCCCATATGTCTCAGTCCATTCCAGAGGAACCCCTTTTCCCTTCACCGTCTCGTCTTTCACGCCGAGGATCGACTCACACCAAGGTGGCACGTGGCACAGCCCTGTGGGAAAGCCTCGTGGGAAAGCCTCGAGGGACAGCCTCGAGGGAAAGCCACAGATCCCTTGATCCACGTGACAGGAATCGTGACACTACTGCTGCAGCTCGGGAGGAAAGTGCACGTGCATGCCCCCACTCGAGACGAGGCCTGACTCCCCTGGGGAGACTCAGAAGCACCCCCAAGATCCATGGCAACACTGGAGAGGAATCCTCAGGTTCCGGCCCCGACTCCACACAAGGACTGAGGCCCCGGCATGGACGGGAGAGGAATCCCGAGAGGTCCCCTAGCAACTCGCATGGGGACTGGCCTTTCCTGAGGCCACCAGAGCGGGTCCCTGAGGTCCCCGTCGTAACTCGAGAAGACCTGCCGCAACTCGAGAAAATCCAGGAGGTTCTCCCCTCCAGGCGAGATGAGGCCCATTTCCGCTGAGGCGTCTCGAGTCTGATCACACCTCACCTCTGGAACTTCCAAAGGGTCCTTCACACCCTTGGTGCAAATCAAGAAGTTCCCCGACATACCCGTCTCCACTCGAGAGGAATCACGAGGGTCCCGCCCACATCCAGAGGAGCCCCGTTTCCGCCTCGTAGCTCGAGATGAGGGATCCTTTCCCTGCTTCGTCGGGAAAGAGTTACCGGCGTTCCCGTCGCATCTCAAGAGGAGGCCCTCTCAACAGGAACGGCGGAGAGGAACTCCAGGGTCGTGCCACCATTCCAAGAGTACCCCCAGATGTCTCAGTCCATTCCAGAGGAACCCCTTTTCCCTTCACCGGCTCGTCTTTCACGCCGAGGATCGACTCACACCAAGGTGGCACGTGGCACAGCCCTGTGGGAAAGCCTCGTGGGAAAGCCTCGAGGGACAGCCTCGAGGGAAAGCCACAGATCCCTTGATCCACGTGACAGAAGCGTGACACTAGTGCTGCAGCTCGGGAGGAAAGCGCACGTGCATGCCCCCACTCGAGACGAGGCCTGACTCCCCTGGGGGAGACTCAGAAGCACCCCAAGATCCATGGCAACACTGGAGAGGAATCCTCAGGTTCCGGCCCCGACTCCACACAAGGACTGAGTCCCCGGCATGGACGGGAGAGGAATCCCGAGAGGTCCCCTAGCAACTCGCATGGGGACTGGCCTTTCCTGAGGCCACCAGAGCGGGTCCCTGAGGTCCCCGTCGTAACTCGAGAAGACCTGCCGCAACTCGAGAAAATCCAGGAGGTTCTCCCCTGCAGGCGAGATGAGGCCCATTTCCGCTGAGGCGTCTCGAGGCTGATCACACCTCACCTCTGGAACTTCGAAAGGGTCCTTCACACCCTTGGTGCAAATCAAGAAGTTCCCCCGACCTAGCCGTCTCCACTCGAGAGGAATCACGAGGGTCCCGCCCACATCCAGAGGAGCCCCGTTTCCGCCTCGTAGCTCGAGATGAGGGATCCTTTCCCTGCTTCGTCGGGAAAGAGTTCCCCGGCGTTCCCGTCGCATCTCAAGAGGAGGCCCTCTCAACAGGAATGGGCGAGAGGAACTTCCAGGGTCGTGCCACCATTCCAAGAGTCCCCCAGATGTCTCAGTCCATTCCAGAGGAACCCCCTTTTCCCTTCACCGGCTCGTCTTTCACGCCGAGGATCGACTCACACCAAGGTGGCACGTGGCACAGCCCTGTGGGAAAGCCTCGTGGGAAGCCTCGAGGGACAGCCTCGAGGGAAAGCCACAGATCCCTTGATCCACGTGACAGGAAGCGTGACACTACTGCTGCAGCTCGGGAGGAAAGCGCACGTGCATGCCCCCACTCGAGACGAGGCCTGACTCCCCTGGGGAGACTCAGAAGCACCCCAAGATCCATGGCAACACTGGAGAGGAATCCTCAGGTTCCGGCCCCGACTCCACACAAGGACTGAGGCCCCGGGCATGGACGGGAGAGGAATCCCGAGAGGTCCCCTAGCAACTCGCATGGGGACTGGCCTTTCCTGAGGCCACCAGAGCGGGTCCCTGAGGTCCCCGTCGTAACTCGAGAAGACCTGCCGCAACTCGAGAAAATCCAGGAGGTTCTCCCCTCCAGGCGAGATGAGGCCCATTTCCGCTGAGGCGTCTCGAGGCGGATCACACCTCACCTCTGGAACTTCCAAAGGGTCCTTCACACCCTTGGTGCAAATCAAGAAGTTCCCCGACATACCCGTCTCCACTCGAGAGGAATCACGAGGGTCCCGCCCACATCCAGAGGAGCCCCGTTTCCGCCTCGTAGCTCGAGATGAGGGATCCTTTCCCTGATTTGTCGGGAAAGAGTTCCCGGCGTTCCCGTCGCATCTCAAGAGGAGGCCCTCTCAACAGGAACGGCGAGAGGAACTCCAGGGTCGTGCCACCATTCCAAGAGTCCCCCAGATGTCTCAGTCCATTCCAGAGGAACCTCTTTTCCCTTCACCGGCTCGTCTTTCACGCCGAGGATCGACTCACACCAAGGTGGCACGTGGCACAGCCCTGTGGGAAAGCCTCGTGGGAAAGCCTCGAGGGTCAGCCTCGAGGGAAAGCCACAGATCCCTTGATCCACGTGACAGGAAGCGTGACACTAGTGCTGCAGCTCGGGAGGAAAGCGCACGTGCATGCCCCCACTCGAGACGAGGCCTGACTCCCCTGGGGAGACTCAGAAGCACCCCAAGATCCATGGCAACACTGGAGAGGAATCCTCAGGTTCCGGCCCCGACTCCACACAAGGACTGAGGCCCCGGCATGGACGGGAGAGGAATCCCGAGAGGTCCCCTAGCAACTCGCATGGGGACTGGCCTTTCCTGAGGCCACCAGAGCGGGTCCCTGAGGTCCCCGTCGTAACTCGAGAAGACCTGCCGCAACTCGAGAAAATCCAGGAGGTTCTCCCCTCCAGGCGAGATGAGGCCCATTTCCGCTGAGGCGTCTCGAGGCTGATCACACCTCACCTCTGGAACTTCGAAAGGGTCCTTCACACCCTTGGTGCAAATCAAGAAGTTCCCCGACCTAGCCGTCTCCACTCGAGAGGAATCACGAGGGTCCCGCCCACATCCAGAGGAGCCCCGTTTCCGCCTCGTAGCTCGAGATGAGGGATCCTTTCCCTGCTTCGTCGGGAAAGAGTTCCCGGCGTTCCCGTCGCATCTCAAGAGGAGGCCCTCTCAACAGGAACGGCGAGAGGAACTCCAGGGTCGTGCCACCATTCCAAGAGTCCCCCAGATGTCTCAGTCCATTCCAGAGGAACCCCTTTTCCATTCACCGGCTCGTCTATCAGGCCGAGGATCGACTCACACCAAGGTGACACGTGGCACAGCCCTGTGGGAAAGCCTCGTGGGAAAGCCTCGAGGGACAGCCTCGAGGGAAAGCCACAGATCCCTTGATCCACGTGACAGGAAGCGTGACACTACTGCTGCAGCTCGGGAGGAAAGCGCACGTGCATGCCCCCACTCGAGACGAGGCCTGACTCCCCTGGGGAGACTCAGAAGCACCCCAAGATCCATGGCAACACTGGAGAGGAATCCTCAGTTTCCGGCCCCGACTCCACACAAGGACTGAGGCCCCGCCATGGACGGGAGAGGAATCCCGAGAGGTCCCCTAGCAACTCGCATGGGGACTGGCCTTTCCTGAGGCCACCAGAGCGGGTCCCTGAGGTCCCCGTCGTAACTCGAGAAGACCTGCCGCAACTGGAGAAAATCCAGGAGGTTCTCCCCTCCAGGCGAGATGAGGCCCATTTCCGCTGAGGCATCTCGAGGCTGATCACACCTCACCTCTGGATTTTCCAAAGGGTCCTTCACACCCTTGGTGCAAATCAAGAAGTTCCCCGACATACCCGACTCCACTCGAGAGGAATCACGAGGGTCCCGCCCACATCCAGAGGAGCCCCGTTTCCGCCTCGTAGCTCGAGATGAGGGATCCTTTCCCTGCTTCGTCGGGAAAGAGTTCCCGGCGTTCCCGTCGCATCTCAAGAGGAGGCCCTCTCAACAGGAACGGCGAGAGGAACTCCAGGGTCGTGCCACCATTCCAAGAGTCCCCCAGATGTCTCAGTCCATTCCAGAGGAACCTCTTTTCCCTTCACCGGCTCGTCTTTCACGCCGAGGATCGACTCACACCAAGGTGGCACGTGGCACAGCCCTGTGGGAAAGCCTCGTGGGAAAGCCTCGAGGGACAGCCTCGAGGGAAAGCCACAGATCCCTTGATCCACGTGACAGGAAGCGTGACACTAGTGCTGCAGCTCGGGAGGAAAGCGCACGTGCATGCCCCCACTCGAGACGAGGCCTGACTCCCCTGGGGAGACTCAGAAGCACCCCAAGATCCATGGCAACACTGGAGAGGAATCCTCAGGTTCCGGCCCCGACTCCACACAAGGACTGAGGCCCCAGCATGGACGGGAGAGGAATCCTGAGAGGTCCCCTAGCAACTCGCATGGGGACTGGCCTTTCCTGAGGCCACCAGAGCGGGTCCCTGAGGTCCCCGTCGTAACTCGAGAAGACCTGCCGCAACTCGAGAAAATCCAGGAGGTTCTCCCCTCCAGGCGAGATGAGGCCCATTTCCGCTGAGGCGTCTCGAGGCTGATCACACCTCACCTCTGGAACTTCCAAAGGGTCCTTCACACCCTTGGTGCAAATCAAGAAGTTCCCCGACATACCCGTCTCCACTCGAGAGGAATCACGAGGGTCCCGCCCACATCCAGAGGAGCCCCGTTTCCGCCTCGTAGTTCGAGATGAGGGATCCTTTCCCTGCTTCGTCGGGAAAGAGTTCCCGGCGTTCCCGTCGCATCTCAAGAGGAGGCCCTCTCAACAGGAACGGCGAGAGGAACTCCAGGGTCGTGCCACCATTCCAAGAGTCCCCCAGATGTCTCAGTCCATTCCAGAGGAACCCCTTTTCCCTTCACCGGCTCGTCTTTCACGCCGAGGATCGACTCACACCAAGGTGGCACGTGGCACAGCCCTGTGGGAAAGCCTCGTGGGAAAGCCTCGAGGGACAGCCTCGAGGGAAAGCCACAGATCCCTTGATCCACGTGACAGGAAGCGTGACACTACTGCTGCAGCTCGGGAGGAAAGCGCACGTGCATGCCCCCACTCGAGACGAGGCCTGACTCCCCTGGGGAGACTCAGAAGCACCCCAAGATCCATGGCAACACTGGAGAGGAATCCTCAGTTTCCGGCCCCGACTCCACACAAGGACTGAGGCCCCGGCATGGACGGGAGAGGAATCCCGAGAGGTCCCCTAGCAACTCGCATGGGGACTGGCCTTTCCTGAGGCCACCAGAGCGGGTCCCTGAGGTCCCCGTCGTAACTCGAGAAGACCTGCCGCAACTGGAGAAAATCCAGGAGGTTCTCCCCTCCAGGCGAGATGAGGCCCATTTCCGCTGAGGCATCTCGAGGCTGATCACACCTCACCTCTGGATTTTCCAAAGGGTCCTTCACACCCTTGGTGCAAATCAAGAAGTTCCCCGACATACCCGACTCCACTCGAGAGGAATCACGAGGGTCCCGCCCACATCCAGAGGAGCCCCGTTTCCGCCTCGTAGCTCGAGATGAGGGATCCTTTCCCTGCTTCGTCGGGAAAGAGTTCCCGGCGTTCCCGTCGCATCTCAAGAGGAGGCCCTCTCAACAGGAACGGCGAGAGGAACTCCAGGGTCGTGCCACCATTCCAAGAGTCCCCCAGATGTCTCAGTCCATTCCAGAGGAACCTCTTTTCCCTTCACCGGCTCGTCTTTCACGCCGAGGATCGACTCACACCAAGGTGGCACGTGGCACAGCCCTGTGGGAAAGCCTCGTGGGAAAGCCTCGAGGGACAGCCTCGAGGGAAAGCCACAGATCCCTTGATCCACGTGACAGGAAGCGTGACACTACTGCTGCACCTCGGGAGGAAAGCGCACGTGCATGCCCCCACTCGAGACGAGGCCTGACTCCCCTGGGGAGACTCAGAAGCACCCCAAGATCCATGGCAACACTGGAGAGGAATCCTCAGGTTCCGGCCCCGACTCCACACAAGGACTGAGGCCCCGGCATGGACGGGAGAGGAATCCCGAGAGGTCCCCTAGCAACTCGCATGGGGACTGGCCTTTCCTGAGGCCACCAGAGCGGGTCCCTGAGGTCCCCGTCGTAACTCGAGAAGACCTGCCGCAACTGGAGAAAATCCAGGAGGTTCTACCCTCCAGGCCAGATGAGGCCCATTTCCGCTGAGGCGTCTCGAGGCTGATCACACCTCACCTCTGGAACTTCCAAAGGGTCCTTCACACCCTTGGTGCAAATCAAGAAGTTCCCCGACATACCCGTCTCCACTCGAGAGGAATCACGAGGGTCCCGCCCACATCCAGAGGAGCCCCGTTTCCGCCTCGTAGCTCGAGATGAGGGATCCTTTCCCTGCTTCGTCGGGAAAGAGTTCCCGGCGTTCCCGTCGCATCTCAAGAGGAGGCCCTCTCAACAGGAACGGCGAGAGGAACTCCAGGGTCGTGCCACCATTCCAAGAGTCCCCCAGATGTCTCAGTCCATTCCAGAGGAACCTCTTTTCCCTTCACCGGCTCGTCTTTCACGCCGAGGATCGACTCACACCAAGGTGGCACGTGGCACAGCCCTGTGGGAAAGCCTCGTGGGAAAGCCTCGAGGGACAGCCTCGAGGGAAAGCCACAGATCCCTTGATCCACGTGACAGGAAGCGTGACACTACTGCTGCAGCTCGGGAGGAAAGCGCACGTGCATGCCCCCACTCGAGACGAGGCCTGACTCCCCTGGGGAGACTCAGAAGCACCCCAAGATCCATGGCAACACTGGAGAGGAATCCTCAGGTTCCGGCCCCGACTCCACACAAGGACTGAGGCCCCGGCATGGACGGGAGAGGAATCCCGAGAGGTCCCCTAGCAACTCGCATGGGGACTGGCCTTTCCTGAGGCCACCAGAGCGGGTCCCTGAGGTCCCCGTCGTAACTCGAGAAGACCTGCCGCAACTCGAGAAAATCCAGGAGGTTCTCCCCTCCAGGCGAGATGAGGCCCATTTCCGCTGAGGCGTCTCGAGGCTGATCACACCTCACCTCTGGAACTTCCAAAGGGTCCTTCACACCCTTGGTGCAAATCAAGAAGTTCCCCGACATACCCGTCTCCACTCGAGAGGAATCACGAGGGTCCCGCCCACATCCAGAGGAGCCCCGTTTCCGCCTCGTAGCTCGAGATGAGGGATCCTTTCCCTGCTTCGTCGGGAAAGAGTTCCCGGCGTTCCCGTCGCATCTCAAGAGGAGGCCCTCTCAACAGGAACGGCGAGAGGAACTCCAGGGTCGTGCCACCATTCCAAGAGTCCCCCAGATGTCTCAGTCCATTCCAGAGGAACCTCTTTTCCCTTCACCGGCTCGTCTTTCACGCCGAGGATCGACTCACACCAAGGTGGCACGTGGCACAGCCCTGTGGGAAAGCCTCGTGGGAAAGCCTCGAGGGACAGCCTCGAGGGAAAGCCACAGATCCCTTGATCCACGTGACAGGAAGCGTGACACTACTGCTGCAGCTCGGGAGGAAAGCGCACGTGCATGCCCCCACTCGAGACGAGGCCTGACTCCCCTGGGGAGACTCAGAAGCACCCCAAGATCCATGGCAACACTGGAGAGGAATCCTCAGGTTCCGGCCCCGACTCCACACAAGGACTGAGGCCCCGGCATGGACGGGAGAGGAATCCCGAGAGGTCCCCTGGCAACTCGCATGGGGACTGGCCTTTCCTGAGGCCACCAGAGCGGGTCCCTGAGGTCCCCGTCGTAACTCGAGAAGACCTGCCGCAACTGGAGAATATCCAGGAGGTTCTACCCTCCAGGCCAGATGAGGCCCATTTCCGCTGAGGCGTCTCGAGGCTGATCACACCTCACCTCTGGAACTTCCAAAGGGTCCTTCACACCCTTGGTGCAAATCAAGAAGTTCCCCGACATACCCGTCTCCACTCGAGAGGAATCACGAGGGTCCCGACCACATCCAGAGGAGCCCCGTTTCCGCCTCGTAGCTCGAGATGAGGGATCCTTTCCCTGCTTCGTCAGGAAAAAGTTCCCGGCGTTCCCGTCGCATCTCAAGAGGAGGCCCTCGCAACAGGAACGGCGAGAGGAACTCCAGGGTCGTGCCACCATTCCAAGAGTCCCCCAGATGTCTCAGTCCATTCCAGAGGAACCTCTTTTCCCTTCACTGGCTCGTCTTTCACGCCGAGGATCGACTCACACCAAGGTGGCACGTGGCACAGCCCTGTGGGAAAGCCTCGTGGGAAAGCCTCGAGGGACAGCCTCGAGGGAAAGCCACAGATCCCTTGATCCACGTGACAGGAAGCGTGACACTAGTGCTGCAGCTCGGGAGGAAAGCGCACGTGCATGCCCCCACTCGAGACGAGGCCTGACTCCCCTGGGGAGACTCAGAAGCACCCCAAGATCCATGGCAACACTGGAGAGGAATCCTAAGGTTCCGGCCCCGACTCCACACAAGGACTGAGGCCCCGGCATGGACGGGAGAGGAATCCCGAGAGGTCCCCTAGCAACTCGCATGGGGACTGGCCTTTCCTGAGGCCACCAGAGCGGGTCCCTGAGGTCCCCGTCGTAACTCGAGAAGACCTGCCGCAACTCGAGAAAATCCAGGAGGTTCTCCCCTGCAGGCGAGATGAGGCCCATTTCCGCTGAGGCGTCTCGAGGCTGATCACACCTCACCTCTGGAACTTCCAAAGGGTCCTTCACACCCTTGGTGCAAATCAAGAAGTTCCCCGACATACCCGTCTCCACTCGAGAGGAATCACGAGGGTCCCGCCCACATCCAGAGTAGCCCCGTTTCCGCCTCGTAGCTCGAGATGAGGGATCCTTTCCCTGCTTCGTCGGGAAAGAGTTCCCGGCGTTCCCGTCGCATCTCAAGAGGAGGCCCTCTCAACAGGAACGGCGAGAGGAACTCCAGGGTCGTGCCACCATTCCAAGAGTCCCCCAGATGTCTCAGTTCATTCCAGAGGAACCTCTTTTCCCTTCACCGGCTCGTCTTTCACGCCGAGTATCGACTCACACCAAGGTGGCACGTGGCACATCCCTGTGGGAAAGCCTCGTGGGAAAGCCTCGAGGGACAGCCTCGAGGGAAAGCCACAGATCCCTTGATCCACGTGACAGGAAGCGTGACACTAGTGCTTCAGCTCGGGAGGAAAGCGCACGTGCATGCCCCCAATCGAGACGAGGCCTGAGTCTCCTGGGGAGACTCAGAAGCACCCCAAAATCCATGGCAACACTGGAGAGGAATCCTCAGGTTCCGGCCCCGACTCCACACAAGGACTGAGGCCCCGGCATGGACGGGAGAGGAATCCCGAGAGGACCCCTAGCAACTCGCATGGGGACTGGCCTTTCCTGAGGCCACCAGAGCGGGTCCCTGAGGTCCCCGTCGTAACTCGAGAAGACCTGCCGCAACTGGAGAAAATCCAGGAGGTTCTCCCCTCCAGGCGAGATGAGGCCCATTTCCGCTGAGGCGTCTCGAGGCTGATCACACCTCACCTCTGGAACTTCCAAAGGGTCCTTCACACCCTTGGTGCAAATCAAGAAGTTCCCCGACATACCCGTCTCCACTCGAGAGGAATCACGAGGGTCCCGCCCACATCCAGAGGAGCCCCGTTTCCGCCTCGTAGCTCGAGATGAGGGATCCTTTCCCTGCTTCGTCGGGAAAGAGTTCCCGGCGTTCCTGTCGCATCTCAAGAGGAGGCCCTCTCAACAGGAACGGCGAGAGGAACTCCAGGGTCGTGCCACCATTCCAAGAGTCCCCCAGATGTCTCAGTCCATTCCAGAGGAACCTCTTTTCCCTTCACCGGCTCGTCTTTCACGCCGAGGATCGACTCACACCAAGGTGGCACGTGGCACAGCCCTGTGGGAAAGCCTCGTGGGAAAGCCTCGAGGGACAGCCTCGAGGGAAAGCCACAGATCCCTTGATCCACGTGACAGGAAGCGTGACACTACTGCTGCAGCTCGGGAGGAAAGCGCACGTGCATGCCCCCACTAGAGACGAGGCCTGACTCCCCTGGGGAGACTCAGAAGCACCCCAAGATCCATGGCAACACTGGAGAGGAATCCTCAGGTTCCGGCCCCGACTCCACACAAGGACTGAGGCCCCGGCATGGACGGGAGAGGAATCCCGAGAGGTCCCCTAGCAACTCGCATGGGGACTGGCCTTTCCTGAGGCCACCAGAGCGGGTCCCTGAGGTCCCCGGCGTAACTCGAGAAGACCTGCCGCAACTGGAGAAAATCCAGGAGGTTCTCCCCTCCAGGCGAGATGAGGCCCATTTCCGCTGAGGCGTCTCGAGGCTGATCACACCTCTCCTCTGGAACTTCGAAAGGGTCCTTCACACCCTTGGTGCAAATCAAGAAGTTCCCCGACATACCCGTCTCCACTCGAGAGGAATCACGAGGGTCCCGCCCACATCCAGAGGAGCCCCGTTTCCGCCTCGTAGCTCGAGATGAGGGATCCTTTCCCTGCTTCGTCGGGAAAGAGTTCCCGGCGTTCCCGTCGCATCTCAAGAGGAGGCCCTCTCAACAGGAACGGCGAGAGGAACTCCAGGGTCGTGCCACCATTCCAAGAGTCCCCCAGATGTCTCAGTCCATTCCAGAGGAACCTCTTTTCCCTTCACCGGCTCGTCTTTCACGCCGAGGATCGACTCACACCAAGGTGGCACGTGGCACAGCCCTGTGGGAAAGCCTCGTGGGAAAGCCTCGAGGGACAGCCTCGAGGGAAAGCCACAGATCCCTTGATCCACGTGACAGGAAGCGTGACACTAGTGCTGCAGCTCGGGAGGAAAGCACACGTGCATGCCCCCACTCGAGACGAGGCCTGACTCACCTGGGGAGACTCAGAAGCACCCCAAGATCCATGGCAACACTGGAGAGGAATCCTCAGGTTCCGGCCCCGACTCCACACAAGGACTGAGATCCCGGCATGGACGGGAGAGGAATCCCGAGAGGTCCCCTAGCAACTCGCATGGGGACTGGCCTTTCCTGAGGCCACCAGAGCGGGTCCCTGAGGTCCCCGTCGTAACTCGAGAAGACCTGCCGCAACTCGAGAAAATCCAGGAGGTTCTCCCCTCCAGGCGAGATGAGGCCCATTTCCGCTGAGGCGTCTCGAGGCTGATCACACCTCACCTCTGGAACTTCCAAAGGGTCCTTCACACCCTTGGTGCAAATCAAGAAGTTCCCCGACATACCCGTCTCCACTCGAGAGGAATCACGAGGGTCCCGCCCACATCCAGAGGAGCCCCGTTTCCGCCTCGTAGCTCGAGATGAGGGATCCTTTCCCTGCTTCGTCGGGAAAGAGTTCCCGGCGTTCCCGTCGCATCTCAAGAGGAGGCCCTCTCAACAGGAACGGCGAGAGGAACTCCAGGGTCGTGCCACCATTCCAAGAGTCCCCCAGATGTCTCAGTCCATTCCAGAGGAACCTCTTTTCCCTTCACCGGATCGTCTTTCACGCCGAGGATCGACTCACACCAAGGTGGCACGTGGCACAGCCCTGTGGGAAAGCCTCGTGGGAAAGCCTCGAGGGACAGCCTCGAGGGAAAGCCACAGATCCCTTGATCCACGTGACAGGAAGCGTGACACTACTGCTGCACCTCGGGAGGAAAGCGCACGTGCATGCCCCCACTCGAGACGAGGCCTGACTCCCCTGGGGAGACTCAGAAGCACCCCAAGATCCATGGCAACACTGGAGAGGAATCCTCAGGTTCCGGCCCCGACTCCACACAAGGACTGAGGCCCCGGCATGGACGGGAGAGGAATCCCGAGAGGTCCCCTAGCAACTCGCATGGGGACTGGCCTTTCCTGAGGCCACCAGAGCGGGTCCCTGAGGTCCCCGTCGTAACTCGAGAAGACCTGCCGCAACTGGAGAAAATCCAGGAGGATCTCCCCTCCAGGCGAGATGAGGCCCATTTCCGCTGAGGCGTCTCGAGGCTGATCACACCTCACCTCTGGAACTTCCAAAGGGTCCTTCACACCCTTGGTGCAAATCAAGAAGTTCCCCGACATACCCGTCTCCACTCGAGAGGAATCACGAGGGTCCCGCCCACATCCAGAGGAGCCCCGTTTCCGCCTCGTAGCTCGAGATGAGGGATCCTTTCCCTGCTTCGTCGGGAAAGAGTTCCCGGCGTTCCCGTCGCATCTCAAGAGGAGGCCCTCTCAACAGGAACGGCGAGAGGAACTCCAGGGTCGTGCCACCATTCCAAGAGTCCCCCAGATGTCTCAGTCCATTCCAGATTAACCTCTTTTCCCTACACCGGCTCGTCTTTCACGCCGAGGATCGACTCACACCAAGGTGGCACGTGGCACAGCCCTGTGGGAAAGCCTCGTGGGAAAGCCTCGAGGGACAGCCTCGAGGGAAAGCCACAGATCCCTTGATCCACGTGACAGGAAGCGTGACACTACTGCTGCAGCTCGGGAGGAAAGCGCACGTGCATGCCCCCACTCGAGACGAGGCCTGACTCCCCTGGGGAGACTCAGAAGCACCCCAAGATCCATGGCAACACTGGAGAGGAATCCTCAGGTTCCGGCCCCGACTCCACACAAGGACTGAGGCCCCGGCATGGACGGGAGAGGAATCCCGAGAGGTCCCCTAGCAACTCGCATGGGGACTGGCCTTTCCTGAGGCCACCAGAGCGGGTCCCTGAGGTCCCCGTCGTAACTCGAGAAGACCTGCCGCAACTGGAGAAAATCCAGGAGCTTCTCCCCTCCAGGCGAGATGAGGCCCATTTCCGCTGAGGCGTCTCGAGGCTGATCACACCTCACCTCTGGAACTTCCAAAGGGTCCTTCACACCCTTGGTGCAAATCAAGAAGTTCCCCGACATACCCGTCTCCACTCGAGAGGAATCACGAGGGTCCCGCCCACATCCAGAGGAGCCCCGTTTCCGCCTCGTAGCTCGAGATGAGGGATCCTTTCCCTGCTTCGTCGGGAAAGAGTTCCCGGCGTTCCCGTCGCATCTCAAGAGGAGGCCCTCTCAACAGGAACGGCGAGAGGAACTCCAGGGTCGTGCCACCATTCCAAGAGTCCCCCAGATGTCTCAGTCCATTCCAGATTAACCTCTTTTCCCTACACCGGCTCGTCTTTCACGCCGAGGATCGACTCACACCAAGGTGGCACGTGGCACAGCCCTGTGGGAAAGCCTCGTGGGAAAGCCTCGAGGGACAGCCTCGAGGGAAAGCCACAGATCCCTTGATCCACGTGACAGGAAGCGTGACACTACTGCTGCAGCTCGGGAGGAAAGCGCACGTGCATGCCCCCACTCGAGACGAGGCCTGACTCCCCTGGGGAGACTCAGAAGCACCCCAAGATCCATGGCAACACTGGAGAGGAATCCTCAGGTTCCGGCCCCGACTCCACACAAGGACTGAGGCCCCGGCATGGACGGGAGAGGAATCCCGAGAGGTCCCCTAGCAACTCGCATGGGGACTGGCCTTTCCTGAGGCCACCAGAGCGGGTCCCTGAGGTCCCCGTCGTAACTCGAGAAGACCTGCCGCAACTGGAGAAAATCCAGGAGCTTCTCCCCTCCAGGCGAGATGAGGCCCATTTCCGCTGAGGCGTCTCGAGGCTGATCACACCTCACCTCTGGAACTTCCAAAGGGTCCTTCACACCCTTGGTGCAAATCAAGAAGTTCCCCGACATACCCGTCTCCACTCGAGAGGAATCACGAGGGTCCCGCCCACATCCAGAGGAGCCCCGTTTCCGCCTCGTAGCTCGAGATGAGGGATCCTTTCCCTGCTTCGTCGGGAAAGAGTTCCCGGCGTTCCCGTCGCATCTCAAGAGGAGGCCCTCTCAACAGGAACAGCGAGAGGAACTCCAGGGTCGTGCCACCATTCCAAGAGTCCCCCAGATGTCTCAGTCCATTCCAGAGGAACCTCTTTTCCCTTCACCGGCTCGTCTTTCACGCCGAGGATCGACTCACACCAAGGTGGCACGCGGCACATCCCTGTGGGAAAGCCTCGTGGGAAAGGCTCGAGGGACAGCCTCGAGGGAAAGCCACAGATCCCTTGATCCACGTGACAGGAAGCGTGACACTAGTGCTGCAGCTCGGGAGGAAAGCGCACGTGCATGACCCCACTCGAGACGAGGCCTGACTCCCCTGGGGAGACTCAGAAGCACCCCAAGATCCATGGCAACACTGGAGAGGAATCCTCAGGTTCCGGCCCCGACTCCACACAAGGACTGAGGCCCCGGCATGGACGGGAGAGGAATCCCGAAAGGTCCCCTAGCAACTCGCATGGGGTCTGGCCTTTCCTGAGGCCACCAGAGCGGGTCCCTGAGGTCCCCGTCGTAACTCGAGAAGACCTGCCGCAACTCTAGAAAATCCAGGAGGTTCTCCCCTCCAGGCGAGATGAGGCCCATTTCCGCTGAGGCGTCTCGAGGCTGATCACACCTCACCTCTGGAACTTCGAAAGGGTCCTTCACACCCTTGGTGCAAATCAAGAAGTTCCCCGACATACCCGTCTCCACTCGAGAGAAATCACGAGGGTCCCTCCCACATCCAGAGGAGCCCCGTTTCCGCGTCGTAGCTCGAGATGAGGCATCCTTTCCCTGCTTCGTCGGGAAAGAGTTCTCGGCATTCCCGTCGCATCTCAAGAGGAGGCCCTCTCAACAGGAACGGCGAGAGGAACTCCAGGGTCGTGCCACCATTCCAAGAGTCCCCCAGATGTCTCAGTCCATTCCAGAGAAACCTCTTTTCCCTTCACCGGCTCGTCTTTCACGCCGAGGATCGACTCACACCAAGGTGGCACGTGGCACAGCCCTGTGGGAAAGCCTCGTGGGAAAGCCTCGAGGGACAGCCTCGAGGGAAAGCCACAGATCCCTTGATCCACGTGACAGGAAGCGTGACACTGCTGCTGCAGCTCGGGAGGAAAGCGCACGTGCATGCCCCCACTCGAGACGAGGCCTGACTCCCCTGGGGAGACTCAGAAGCACCCCAAGATCCATGGCAACACTGGAGAGGAATCCTCAGGTTCCGGCCCCGACTCCACACAAGGACTGAGGCCCCGGCATGGACGGGAGAGGAATCCCGAAAGTTCCCCTAGCAACTCGCATAGGGTCTGGCCTTTCCTGAGGCCACCAGAGCGGGTCCCTGAGGTCCCCGTCGTAACTCGAGAAGACCTGCCGCAACTCGAGAAAATCCAGGAGGTTCTCCCCTCCAGGCGAGATGAGGCCCAATTCCGCTTAGGCGTCTCGAGGCTGATCACACCTCACCTCTGGAACTTCCAAAGGGTCCTTCACACCCTTGGTGCAAATCAAGAAGTTCCCCGACATACCCGTCTCCACTCGAGAGGAATCACGAGGGTCCCGCCCACATCCAGAGGAGCCCCATTTCGGCCTCGTAGCTCGAGATGAGGGATCCTTTCCCTGCTTCGTCGGGAAAGAGTTCCCGGCGTTCCCGTCGCATCTCAAGAGGAGGCCCTCTCAACAGGAACGGCGAGAGGAACTCCAGGGTCGTGCCACCATTCCAAGAGTCCCCCAGATGTCTCAGTCCATTCCAGAGGAACCTCTTTTCCCTTCACCGGCTCGTCTTTCACGCCGAGGATCGACTCACACCAAGGTGGCACGCGGCACATCCCTGTGGGAAAGCCTCGTGGGAAAGCCTCGAGGGACAGCCTCGAGGGAAAGCCACAGATCCCTTGATCCACGTGACAGGAAGCGTGACACTAGTGCTGCAGCTCGGGAGGAAAGCGCACGTGCATGACCCCACTCGAGACGAGGCCTGACTCCCCTGGGGAGACTCAGAAGCACCCCAAGATCCATGGCAACACTGGAGAGGAATCCTCAGGTTCCGGCCCCGACTCCACACAAGGACTGAGGCCCCGGCATGGACGGGAGAGGAATCCCGAAAGGTCCCCTAGCAACTCGCATGGGGTCTGGCCTTTCCTGAGGCCACCAGAGCGGGTCCCTGAGGTCCCCGTCGTAACTCGAGAAGACCTGCCGCAACTCGAGAAAATCCAGGAGGTTCTCCCCTCCAGGCGAGATGAGGCCCATTTCCGCTGAGGCGTCTCGAGGCTGATCACACCTCACCTCTGGAACTTCGAAAGGGTCCTTCACACCCTTGGTGCAAATCAAGAAGTTCCCCGACATACCCGTCTCCACTCGAGAGAAATCACGAGGGTCCCTCCCACATCCAGAGGAGCCCCGTTTCCGCGTCGTAGCTCGAGATGAGGCATCCTTTCCCTGCTTCGTCGGGAAAGAGTTCTCGGCATTCCCGTCGCATCTCAAGAGGAGGCCCTCTCAACAGGAACGGCGAGAGGAACTCCAGGGTCGTGCCACCATTCCAAGAGTCCCCCAGATGTCTCAGTCCATTCCAGAGGAACCTCTTTTCCCTTCACCGGCTCGTCTTTCACGCCGAGGATCGACTCACACCAAGGTGGCACGTGGCACAGCCCTGTGGGAAAGCCTCGTGGGAAAGCCTCGAGGGACAGCCTCGAGGGAAAGCCACAGATCCCTTGATCCACGTGACAGGAAGCGTGACACTACTGCTGCAGCTCGGGAGGAAAGCGCACGTGCATGCCCCCACTCGAGACGAGGCCTGAGTCCCCTGGGGAGACTCAGAAGCACCCCAAGATCCATGGCAACACTGGAGAGGAATCCTCAGGTTCCGGCCCCGACTCCACACAAGGACTGAGGCCCCGGCATGGACGGGAGAGGAATCCCGAGAGGTCCCCTAGCAACTCGCATTGGGACTGGCCTTTCCTGAGGCCACCAGAGCGGGTCCCTGAGGTCCCCGTCGTAACTCGAGAAGACCTGCCGCAACTGGAGAAAATCCAGGAGGTTCTCCCCTCCAGGCGAGATGAGGCCCATTTCCGCTGAGGCGTCTCGAGGCTGATCACACCTCACCTCTGGAACTTCCAAAGGGTCCTTCACACCCTTGGTGCAAATCAAGAAGTTCGCCGACATACCCGTCTCCCCTGAGAGGAATCACGAGGGTCCCGCCCACATCCAGAGGAGCCCCGTTTCCGCCTCGTAGCTCGAGATGAGGGATCCTTTCCCTGCTTCGTCGGGAAAGAGTTCCCGGCGTTCCCGTCGCATCTCAAGAGGAGGCCCTCTCAACAGGAACGGCGAGAGGAACTCCAGGGTCGTGCCACCATTCCAAGAGTCCCCCAGATGTCTCAGTCCATTCCAGAGGAACCTCTTTTCCCTTCACCGGCTCGTCTTTCACGCCGAGGATCGACTCACACCAAGGTGGCACGCGGCACATCCCTGTGGGAAAGCCTCGTGGGACAGGCTCGAGGGACAGCCTCGAGGGAAAGCCACAGATCCCTTGATCCACGTGACAGGAAGCGTGACACTAGTGCTGCAGCTCGGGAGGAAAGCGCACGTGCATGACCCCACTCGAGACGAGGCCTGACTCCCCTGGGGAGACTCAGAAGCACCCCAAGATCCATGGCAACACTGGAGAGGAATCCTCAGGTTCCGGCCCCGACTCCACACAAGGACTGAGGCCCCGGCATGGACGGGAGAGGAATCCCGAAAGGTCCCCTAGCAACTCGCATGGGGTCTGGCCTTTCCTGAGGCCACCAGAGCGGGTCCCTGAGGTCCCCGTCGTAACTCGAGAAGACCAGCCGCAACTCTAGAAAATCCAGGAGGTTCTCCCCTCCAGGCGAGATGAGGCCCATTTCCGCTGAGGCGTCTCGAGGCTGATCACACCTCACCTCTGGAACTTCGAAAGGGTCCTTCACACCCTTGGTGCAAATCAAGAAGTTCCCCGACATACCCGTCTCCACTCGAGAGAAATCACGAGGGTCCCTCCCACATCCAGAGGAGCCCCGTTTCCGCGTCGTAGCTCGAGATGAGGCATCCTTTCCCTGCTTCGTCGGGAAAGAGTTCTCGGCATTCCCGTCGCATCTCAAGAGGAGGCCCTCTCAACAGGAACGGCGAGAGGAACTCCAGGGTCGTGCCACCATTCCAAGAGTCCCCCAGATGTCTCAGTCCATTCCAGAGAAACCTCTTTTCCCTTCACCGGCTCGTCTTTCACGCCGAGGATCGACTCACACCAAGGTGGCACGTGGCACAGCCCTGTGGGAAAGCCTCGTGGGAAAGCCTCGAGGGACAGCCTCGAGGGAAAGCCACAGATCCCTTGATCCACGTGACAGGAAGCGTGACACTGCTGCTGCAGCTCGGGAGGAAAGCGCACGTGCATGCCCCCACTCGAGACGAGGCCTGACTCCCCTGGGGAGACTCAGAAGCACCCCAAGATCCATGGCAACACTGGAGAGGAATCCTCAGGTTCCGGCCCCGACTCCACACAAGGACTGAGGCCCCGGCATGGACGGGAGAGGAATCCCGAAAGTTCCCCTAGCAACTCGCATAGGGTCTGGCCTTTCCTGAGGCCACCAGAGCGGGTCCCTGAGGTCCCCGTCGTAACTCGAGAAGACCTGCCGCAACTCGAGAAAATCCAGGAGGTTCTCCCCTCCAGGCGAGATGAGGCCCAATTCCGCTGAGGCGTCTCGAGGCTGATCACACCTCACCTCTGGAACTTCCAAAGGGTCCCTTCACACCCCTTGGTGCAAATCAAGAAGTTCCCCGACATACCCGTCTCCACTCGAGAGGAATCACGAGGGTCCCTCCCACATCCAAGAGGAGCCCCATTTCGGCCTCGTAGCTCGAGATGAGGGATCCTTTCCCTGCTTCGTCGGGAAAGAGTTCCCGGCGTTCCCGTCGCATCTCAAGAGGAGGCCCTCTCAACAGGAACGGCGAGAGGAACTCCAGGGTCGTGCCACCATTCCAAGAGTCCCCCAGATGTCTCAGTCCATTCCAGAGGAACCTCTTTTCCCTTCACCGGCTCGTCTTTCACGCCGAGGATCGACTCACACCAAGGTGGCACGCGGCACATCCCTGTGGGAAAGCCTCGTGGGAAAGCCTCGAGGGACAGCCTCGAGGGAAAGCCACAGATCCCTTGATCCACGTGACAGGAAGCGTGACACTAGTGCTGCAGCTCGGGAGGAAAGCGCACGTGCATGACCCCACTCGAGACGAGGCCTGACTCCCCTGGGGAGACTCAGAAGCACCCCAAGATCCATGGCAACACTGGAGAGGAATCCTCAGGTTCCGGCCCCGACTCCACACAAGGACTGAGGCCCCGGCATGGACGGGAGAGGAATCCCGAAAGGTCCCCTAGCAACTCGCATGGGGTCTGGCCTTTCCTGAGGCCACCAGAGCGGGTCCCTGAGGTCCCCGTCGTAACTCGAGAAGGACCTGCCGCAACTCGAGAAAATCCAGGAGGTTCTCCCCTCCAGGCGAGATGAGGCCCATTTCCGCTGAGGCGTCTCGAGGCTGATCACACCTCACCTCTGGAACTTCGAAAGGGTCCTTCACACCCTTGGTGCAAATCAAGAAGTTCCCCGATATACCCGTCTCCACTCGAGAGAAATCACGAGGGTCCCTCCCACATCCAGAGGAGCCCCGTTTCCGCGTCGTAGCTCGAGATGAGGCATCCTTTCCCTGCTTCGTCGGGAAAGAGTTCTCGGCATTCCCGTCGCATCTCAAGAGGAGGCCCTCTCAACAGGAACGGCGAGAGGAACTCCAGGGTCGTGCCACCATTCCAAGAGTCCCCCAGATGTCTCAGTCCATTCCAGAGGAACCTCTTTTCCCTTCACCGGCTCGTCTTTCACGCCGAGGATCGACTCACACCAAGGTGGCACGTGGCACAGCCCTGTGGGAAAGCCTCGTGGGAAGCCTCGAGGGACAGCCTCGAGGGAAAGCCACAGATCCCTTGATCCACGTGACAGGAAGCGTGACACTACTGCTGCAGCTCGGGAGGAAAGCGCACGTGCATGCCCCCACTCGAGACGAGGCCTGAGTCCCCTGGGGAGACTCAGAAGCACCCCAAGATCCATGGCAACACTGGAGAGGAATCCTCAGGTTGCGGCCCCGACTCCACACAAGGACTGAGGCCCCGGCATGGACGGGAGAGGAATCCCGAGAGGTCCCCTAGCAACTCGCATGGGGACTGGCCTTTCCTGAGGCCACCAGAGCGGGTCCCTGAGGTCCCCGTCGTAACTCGAGAAGACCTGCCGCAACTCGAGAAAATCCAGGAGGTTCTCCCCTCCAGGCGAGATGAGGCCCATTTCCACTGAGGCGTCTCGAGGCTGATCACACCTCACCTCTGGAACTTCCAAAGGGTCCTTCACACCCTTGGTGCAAATCAAGAAGTTCCCCGACCTAGCCGTCTCCACTCGAGAGGAATCACGAGGGTCCCGCCCACATCCAGAGGAGCCCCGTTTCCCGCCTCGTAGCTCGAGATGAGGGATCCTTTCCCTGCTTCGTCGGGAAAGAGTTCCCGGCGTTCCCCGGTCGCATCTCAAGAGGAGGCCCTCTCAACAGGAACGGCGAGAGGGAACTCCAGGGTCGTGCCACCATTCCAAGAGTCCCCCAGATGTCTCAGTCCATTCCAGAGGAACCTCTTTTCCCTTCACCGGATCGTCTTTCACGCCGAGGATCGACTCACACCAAGGTGGCACGTGGCACAGCCCTGTGGGAAAGCCTCGTGGGAAAGCCTCGAGGGACAGCCTCGAGGGAAAGCCACAGATCCCTTGATCCACGTGACAGGAAGCGTGACACTACTGCTGCAGCTCGGGAGGAAAGCGCACGTGCATGCCCCCACTCGAGACGAGGCCTGACTCCCCTGGGGAGACTCAGAAGCACCCCAAGATCCATGGCAACACTGGAGAGGAATCCTCAGGTTCCGGCCCCGACTCCACACAAGGACTGAGGCCCCGGCATGGACGGAGAGGAATCCCGAGAGGTCCCCTAGCAACTCGCATGGGGACTGGCCTTTCCTGAGGCCACCAGAGCGGGTCCCTGAGGTCCCCGTCGTAACTCGAGAAGACCTGCCGCAACTCGAGAAAATCCAGGAGGTTCTCCCCTCCAGGCGAGATGAGGCCCCATTTCCACTGAGGCGTCTCGAGGCTGATCACACCTCACCTCTGGAACTTCCAAAGGGTCCTTCACACCCTTGGTGCAAATCAAGAAGTTCCCCGACCTAGCCGTCTCCACTCGAGAGGAATCACGAGGGTCCCGCCCACATCCAGAGGAGCCCCCGATTCCCGCCTCGTAGCTCGAGATGAGGGATCCTTTCCCTGCTTCGTCGGGAAAGAGTTCCCGGCGTTCCCGTCGCATCTCAAGAGGAGGCCCTCTCAACAGGAACGGCGAGAGGAACTCCAGGGTCGTGCCACCATTCCAAGAGTCCCCCAGATGTCTCAGTCCATTCCAGAGGAACCTCTTTTCCCTTCACCGGCTCGTCTTTCACGCCGAGGATCGACTCACACCAAGGTGGGCACGTGGCACAGCCCTGTGGGAAAGCCTCGTGGGAAAGCCTCGAGGGACAGCCTCGAGGGAAAGCCACAGATCCCTTGATCCACGTGACAGGAAGCGTGACACTACTGCTGCAGCTCGGGAGGAAAGCGCACGTGCATGCCCCCACTCGAGACGAGGCCTGACTCCCCTGGGGAGACTCAGAAGCATCCCCAAGATCCATGGCAACACTGGAGAGGTATCCTCAGGTTCCCGCCCCGACTCCACACAAGGACTGAGGCCCCGGCATGGACGGGAGAGGTAATCCCGAGAGGTCCCCGAGCAACTCGCATGGGGACTGGCCTTTCCTGAGGCCACCAGAGCGGGTCCCTGAGGTCCCCCCGTCGTAACTCGAGAAGACCTGCCGCAACTCGAGAAAATCCAGGAGGTTCTCCCCTCCAGGCGAGATGAGGCCCAATTCCGCTGAGGCGTCTCGAGGCTGATCACACCCTCACCTCTGGAACTTCCAAAGGGTCCTTCACACCCTTGGTGCAAATCAAGAAAGTTCGCCGACATACCCGTCTCCCCTGAGAGGAATCACGAGGGGTCCCGCCCACATCCAGAGGAGCCCCCGTTTCCGCCTCGTAGCTCGAGATGAGGGATCCTTTCCCTGCTTCGTCGGGAAAGAGTTCCCGGCGTTCCCGTCGCATGTGAAGAGGAGGCCCCTCTCAACAGGAACGGCGAGAGGAACTCCAGGGTCGTGCCACCATTCCAAGAGTCCCCCAGATGTCTCAGTCCATTCCAGAGGAACCTCTTTTCCCTTCACCGGCTCGTCTTTCACGCCGAGGATCGACTCACACCAAGGTGGCACGTGGCACAGCCCTGTGGGAAAGCCTCGTGGGAAAAGCCTCGAGGGACAGCCTCGAGGGAAAGCCACAGATCCCTTGATCCACGTGACAGGAAGCGTGACACTACTGCTGCAGCTAGGGAGGAAAGCGCACGTGCATGCCCCCACTCGAGACGAGGCTTGACTCCCCTGGGGAGACTCAGAAGCACCCCACGATCCATGGCAACACTGGAGAGGAATCCTCAGGTTGCGGCCCCGACTCCACACAAGGACTGAGGCCCCGGCATGGACGGGAGAGGAATCCCGAGAGGTCCCCTAGCAACTCGCATGGGGACTGGCCTTCCTGAGGCCACCAGAGCGGGTCCCTGAGGTCCCCCGTCGTAACTCGAGAAGACCTGCCGCAACTCGAGAAAATCCAGGAGGTTCTCCCCTCCAGGCGAGATGAGGCCCATTTCCACTGAGGCGTCTCGAGGCTGATCACACCTCACCTCTGGAACTTCCAAAGGGTCCTTCACACCCTTGGTGCAAATCAAGAAGTTCCCCGACCCTAGCCGTCTCCACTCGAGAGGAATCACGAGGGTCCCGCCCACATCCAGAGGAGCCCCGTTTCCGCCTCGTAGCTCGAGATGAGGGATCCTTTCCCCTGCTTCGTCGGGAAAGAGTTCCCGGCGTTTCCCGTCGCCATCTCAAGAGGAGGCCCTCTCAACAGGAACGGCGAGAGGAACTCCAGGGTCGTGCCACCATTCCAAGAGTCCCCCCAGATGTCTCAGTCCATTCCAGAGGAACCTCTTTTCCCTTCACCGGCTCGTCTTTCACGCCGAGGATCGACTCACACCAAGGTGGCACGTGGCACAGCCCTGTGGGAAAGCCTCGTGGGAAAGCCTCGAGGGACAGCCTCGAGGGAAAGCCACAGATCCCTTGATCCACGTGACAGGAAGCGTGACACTACTGCTGCAGCTCGGGAGGAAAGCGCACGTTGCATGCCCCCACTCGAGACGAGGCCTGACTCCCCTGGGGAGACTCAGAAGCACCCCAAGATCCATGGCAACACTGGAGAGGTATCCTCAGGTTCCCGCCCCGACTCCACACAAGGACTGAGGCCCCGGCATGGACGGGAGAGGAATCCCGAGAGGTCCCCCGAGCAACTCGCATGGGGGACTGGCCTTTCCTGAGGCCACCAGAGCGGGTCCCTGAGGTCCCCGTCGTAACTCGAGAAGACCTGCCGCAACTCGAGAAAATCCAGGAGGTTCTCCCCCTCCAGGCGAGATGAGGCCCAATTCCGCTGAGGCGTCTCGAGGCTGAATCACACCTCACCTCTGGAACTTCCAAAGGGTCCTTCACACCCTTGGTGCAAATCAAGAAGTTCGCCGACATACCCGTCTCCCCTGAGAGGAATCACGAGGGTCCCGCCCACATCCAGAGGAGCCCCCGTTTCCGCCTCGTAGCTCGAGATGAGGGATCCTTTCCCTGCTTCGTCGGGAAAGAGTTCCCGGCGTTCCCGTCGCATGTGAAGAGGAGGCCCTCTCAACAGGAACGGCGAGAGGAACTCCAGGGTCGTGCCACCATTCCAAGAGTCCCCCAGATGTCTCAGTCCATTCCAGAGGAACCTCTTTTCCCTTCACCGGCTCGTCTTTCACGCCGAGGATCGACTCACACCAAGGTGGCACGTGGCACAGCCCTGTGGGAAAGCCTCGTGGGAAAGCCCTCGAGGGACAGCCTCGAGGGAAAGCCACAGATCCCTTGATCCACGTGACAGGAAGCGTGACACTACTGCTGCAGCTCGGGAGGAAAGCGCACGTGCATGCCCCCCACTCGAGACGAGGCCTGACTCCCCTGGGGAGACTCAGAAGCACCCCAAGATCCATGGCAACACTGGAGAGGAATCCTCAGGTTCCGGCCCCGACTCCACACAAGGACTGAGGCCCCGGCATGGACGGGAGAGGAATCCCGAGAGGTCCCCGAGCAACTCGCATGGGGACTGGCCTTTCCTGAGGCCACCAGAGCGGGTCCCTGAGGTCCCCGTCGTAACTCGAGAAGACCTGCCGCAACTCGAGAAAATCCAGGAGGTTCTCCCCTCCAGGCGAGATGACGCCCATTTCCGCTGAGGTGTCTCGAGGCTGATCACACCTCCCCCTCTGGAACTTTGAAAGGCTCCTTCACACCCTTGCTGCAAATCAAGAAGTTCCCCGACATACCCGTCTCCACTCGACAGGAATCACGAGGGTCCCGCCCCACATCCAGAGGAGCCCCGTTTCCGCCTCGTAGCTCGAGATGAGGATCCATTCCCTGCTTCGTCGGGAAAGGACTTCCCGGCGTTCCTGTCGCATCTCAAGAGGAGGCCCTCTCAACAGGAACGGCGAGAGGAACTCCAGGGTCGTGCCACCATTCCAAGAGTCCCCCAGATGTCTCAGTCCATTCCAGAGGAACCTCTTTTGCCTTCACCCGGCTTGTCTTTCACGCCGAGGATCGACTCACACCAAGGTGGCACGTGGCACAGCCCTGTGGGAAAGCCTCGTGGGAAAGCCTCGAGGGACAGCCTCGAGGGAAAGCCACAGATCCCTTGATCCACGTGACAGGAAGCGTGACACTACTGCTGCAGCTCGGGAGGAAAGCGCACGTGCATTCCCCACTCGAGACGAGGCCTGACTCCCCTGGGGAGACTCAGAAGCACCCCAAGATCCATGGGCAACACTGGAGAGGTATCCTCAGGTTCCCGCCCCGACTCCACACAAGGACTGAGGCCCCGGCATGGACGGGAGAGGAATCCCGAGAGGTCCCCGAGCAACTCGCATGGGGACTGGCCTTTCCTGAGGCCACCAGAGCGGGTCCCTGAGGTCCCCGTCGTAACTCGAGAAGACCTGCCCGCAACTCGAGAAAAATCCAGGAGGTTCTCCCCTCCAGGCGAGATGAGGCCCAATTCCGCTGAGGCGTCTCGAGGCTGATCACACCTCACCTCTGGAACTTCCAAAGGGTCCTTCACACCCTTGGTGCAAATCAAGAAGTCTCCCCCGACATACCCGTCTCCACTCGAGAGGAATCACGAGGGTCCCGCCCACATCCAGAGGAGCCCCCATTTCGGCCTCGTAGCTCGAGATGAGGGATCCTTTCCTGCTTCGTCGGGAAAGAGTTCCCGGCGTTCCCGTCGCATCTCAAGAGGAGGCCCTCTCAACAGGAACGGCGAGAGGAACTCCAGGGTCGTGCCACCATTCCAAGAGTCCCCCAGATGTCTCAGTCCATTCCAGAGGAACCTCTTTTCCCCTTCACCGGCTCGTCTTTCACGCCGAGGATCGACTCACACCAAGGTGGCACGTGGCACATCCCTGTGGGAAAGCCTCGTGGGAAAGGCTCGAGGGACAGCCTCGAGGGAAAGCCACAGATCCCTTGATCCACGTGACAGGAAGCGTGACACTAGTGCTGCAGCTCGGGAGGAAAGCGCACGTGCATGACCCCACTAGAGACGAGGCCTGACTCCCCTGGGGAGACTCAGAAGCACCCCAAGATCCATGGCAACACTGGAGAGGAATCCTCAGGTTCCGGCCCCGACTCCACACAAGGACTGAGGCCCCGGCATGGACGGAGAGGAATCCCGAAAGGTCCCCTAGCAACTCGCATGGGGTCTGGCCTTTCCTGAGGCCCACCAGAGCGGGTCCCTGAGGTCCCCGTCGTAACTCGAGAAGACCTGCCGCAACTCGAGAAAATCCAGGTGAGGTTCTCCCCTCCAGGCGAGATGAGGCCCATTTCCGCTGAGGTGTCTCGAGGCTGATCACACCTCACCTCTGGAACTTCGAAAGGGTCCTTCACACCCTTGGTGCAAATCAAGAAGTTCCCCGACATACCCGTCTCCACTCGAGAGAAATCACGAGGGTCCCTCCCACATCCAGAGGAGCCCCGTTTCTGCGTCGTAGCTCGAGATGAGGCATCCTTTCCCTGCTTCGTCGGGAAAGAGTTCCCGGCATTCCCGTCGCATCTCAAGAGGAGGCCCTCTCAACAGGAACGGCGAGAGGAACTCCAGGGTCGTGCCACCATTCCAAGAGTCCCCCAGATGTCTCAGTCCATTCCAGAGGAACCTCTTTTCCCTTCACCCGGCTCGTCTTTCACGCCGAGGATCGACTCACACCAAGGTGGCACGTGGCACAGCCCTGTGGGAAAGCCTCGTGGGAAAGCCTCGAGGGACAGCCTCGAGGGAAAGCCACAGATCCCCTTGATCCACGTGACAGGAAGCGTGACACTACTGCTGCAGCTCGGGAGGAAAGCGCACGTGCATGCCCCCACTCGAGACGAGGCCTGAGTCTCCTGGGGAGACTCAGAAGCACCCCAAGAATCCATGGCAACACTGGAGAGGAATCCTCAGGTTCCGGCCCCGACTCCACACAAGGACTGAGGCCCCGGCATGGATGGGAGAGGAATCCCGAGAGGTACCCTAGCAACTCGCATGGGGACTGGCCTTTCCTGAGGCCACCAGAGCGGGTCCCTGAGGTCCCCGTCGTAACTCGAGAAGACCTGCCGCAACTCGAGAAAATCCAGGAGGTTCTCCCCTCCAGGCGAGATGAGGCCCATTTCCACTGAGGCGTCTCGAGGCTGATCACACCTCACCTCTGGAACTTCCAAAGGGTCCTTCACACCCTTGGTGCAAATCAAGAAGTTCGCCGACATACCCGTCTCCCCTGAGAGGAATCACGAGGGTCCCCGCCCACATCCAGAGGAGCCCCGTTCTTCCGCCCTCGTAGCTCGAGATGAGGGATCCTTTCCCTGCTTCGTCGGGAAAGAGTTCCCGGCGTTCCCGTCGCATCTCAAGAGGAGGCCCTCTCAACAGGAACGGCGAGAGGAACTCCAGGGTCGTGCCCACCATTCCAAGAGTCCCCCAGATGTCTCGGTCCATTCCAGAGGAACCTCTTTCTCCCTTCGCCCCGCTCGTCTTTCACGCCGAGGA
>NW_026292636.1:0-60996 GCF_023091745.1 Budorcas taxicolor
CTGGAACTTCGAAAGGGTCCTTCACACCCTTGGTGCAAATCCAGAAGTTCCCCGACCTAGCCGTCTCCACTCGAGAGGAATCACGAGGGTCCCGCCCACATCCAGAGGAGCCCGTTTCCGCCTCGTCGCTCGAGATGAGGGATCCTTTCCCTGCTTCGTCGGAGAAAGAGTTCCCGGCGTTCCCGTCGCATCTCAAGAGGAGGCCCTCTCAACAGGAACGGCGAGAGGAACTCCAGGGTCGTGCCACCATTCCAAGAGTCCCCCAGATGTCTCAGTCCATTCCAGAGGAACCTCTTTTCCCTTCACCGGCTCGTCTTTCACGCCGAGGATCGACTCACACCAAGGTGGCACGTGGCACAGCCCTGTGGGAAAGCCTCGTGGGAAAGCCTCGAGGGACAGCCTCGAGGGAAAGCCACAGATCCCTTGATCCACGTGACAGGAAGCGTGACACTGCTGCTGCAGCTCGGGAGGAAAGCACACGTGCATGCCCCACTCGAGACGAGCCTGACTCGCCTGGGGAGACTCAGAAGCACCCCAAGATCCATGGCAACACTGGAGAGGAATCCTCAGGTTCCGGCCCCGACTCCACACAAGGACTGAGGCCCCGGCATGGACGGGAGAGGAATCCTGACAGGTCCCCTAGCAACTCGCATGGGGACTGGCCTTTCCTGAGGCCACCAGAGCGGGTCCCTGAGGTCCCCGTCGTAACTCGAGAAGACCTGCCGTAACTCGAGAAAATCCAGGAGGTTCTCCCTCCAGGCGAGATGAGGCCCATTTCCGCTGAGGCGTCTCGAGGATGATCACACCTCACCTCTGGAACTTCGAAAGGGTCCTTCACACCCTTGGTGCAAATCAAGAAGTTCCCGGACATACCCTTCTCCACTCGAGAGGAATCACGATGGTCCCGCCCACATCCAGAGGAGCCCTGTTTCCGCCTCGTAGCTCGAGATGAGGGAACCTTTCCTGCTTCGTCGGGAAAGAGTTCCCGGCGTTCCCGTCGCATCTCAAGAGGAGGCCCTCTCAACAGGAACGGCGAGAGGAACTCCAGGGTCGTGCCACCATTCCAAGAGTCCCCCAGATGTCTCAGTCCATTCCAGAGGAAACCTCTTTTCCCTTCACCGGCTCGCCTTTCACGCCGAGGATCGACTCACACCAAGGTGGCACGTGGCACAGCCCTGTGGGAAAGCCTCGTGGGAAAGCCTCGAGGGACAGCCTCGAGGGAAAGCCACAGATCCCTTGATCCACGTGACAGGAAGCGTGACACTACTGCTGCGAGCTCGGGAGGAAAGCGCACGTGCATGCCCCCACTCGAGACGAGGCCTGACTCCCCTGGGGAGACTCAGAAGCACCCCAAGATCCATGGCAACACTGGAGAGGAATCCTCAGGTTCCGGCCCCGACTCCACACAAGGACTGAGGCCCCGGCATGACGGGAGAGGAATCCCGACAGGTCCCCTAGCAACTCGCATGGGACTGGCCTTTCCTGAGGCCACCAGAGCGGGTCCCTGAGGTCCCCGCGTAACTCGAGAAGACCTGCCGCAACTCGAGAAAATCCAGGAGGTTCTCCCCTCCAGGCGACATGAGGCCCATTTCCGCTGAGGCGTCTCGAGGCTGATCACACCTCACCTCTGGAACTTCGAAAGGGTCCTTCACCACCCTTGGTGCAAATCCAGAAGTTCCCCCGACCTAGCCGTCTCCACTCGAGAGGATTCACGAAGGTCCCCGCCCACATCCAGGGAGCCCCGTTTCCGCCTCGTAGCTCGAGATGAGGGATCCTTTCCCCTGCTTCGTCGGGAAAGAGTTCCCGGCGTTCCCGTCGCATCTCAAGAGGAGGCCCTCTCAACAGGAACGGCGAGAGGAACTCCAGGGTCGGCCACATTCCAAGAGTCCCCCAGATGCTCAGTCCATTCCAGAGAACCTCTTTTCCCTTCACCGGCTCGTCTTTCACGCCGAGGGATCGACTCACACCAAGGTGGCACGTGCACAGCCCTGTGGGAAAGCGTCGTGGGAAAGCCTCGAGGGACAGCCTCGAGGGAAAGCCACAGATCCCTTGATCCACGGACAGGAAGCGTGACACTACTGCTGCAGCTTGGGAGGAAAGCGCACGTGCATGCCCCCCACTTCGAGATGAGGCCTGACTCCTCTGGCGAGACTCAGAAGCACCCCAAGATCCATGGCAACACTGGAGAGGAATCCTCAGGTTCCGGCCCCGACTCCACACAAGGACTGAGGCCCCGGCATGGACGGGAGAGGAATCCCGAGAGGCCCCCTAGCAACTCGCATGGGGACTGGCCTTTCCTGAGGCCACCAGAGCGGGTCTCCTGAGGTCCCCGTCGTAACTCGAGAAGACCTGCCGCAACTCGAGAAAATCCAGGAGTTCTCCCCTCCAGCGACATGAGGCCCATTTCCGCTGAGGGCTCTCGAGGCTGATCACACCTCACCTCTGGAACTTCGAAAGGGTCCTTCACACCCTTGGTGCAAATCCAGAAGTTCCCCGACATACCCGTCTCCACTCGAGAGGAATCACGAAGGTCCCGCACACATCCAGAGGAGCCCCGGTTTCCGCCTCGTAGCTCGAGATGAGGGATCCTTTCCCTGATCGTCGGGAAAGAGTTCCCGGCGTTCCCGTCGCATCTCAAGAGGAGGCCCTCTCAACAGGAACGGCGAGAGGAACTCCAGGGTCGTGCCACCATTCTAGAGTCCCCCAGATGTCTCAGTCCATTCCAGAGGAACTCTTTTCCCTTCACCGCTCGTCTTTCACGCCGAGGATCGACTCACACCAAAGGTGGCACGTGGCACAGCCCTGTGGGAAAGCCTCGTGGGAAAGCCTCGAGGGACAGCCTCGAGGGAAAGCCACAGATCCCTTGATCCACGTGACAGGAAGCGTGACACTACTCTGCTGCAGCTCGGGAGGAAAGCGCACGTGCATGCCCCCACTCGAGACGAGGCCTGACTCCCCTGGGAGACTCAGAAGCACCCCAAGATCCATGGCAACACTGGAGAGGAATCCTCAGGTTCCGGCCCCGACTCCACACAAGGACTGAGGCCCCGGCATGGACGGGAGAGGAATCCCGACAGGTCCCCTAGCAACTCGCATGGGGACTGGCCTTTCCTGAGGCCACCAGAGCGGGTCCCTGAGGTCCCCGTCGTAACTCGAGAAGACCTGCCGCAACTCGAGAAAATCCAGGAGGTTCTCCCCTCCAGGCGACATGAGGCCCATTTCCGCTGAGGCGTCTCGAGGCTGATCACACCTCACCTCTGGAACTTCGAAAGGGTCCTTCACACCCTTGGTGCAAATCCAGAAGTTCCCCGACCTAGCCGTCTCCACTCGAGAGGAATCACGAAGGTCCCGCCCACATCCAGAGGAGCCCCGTTTCCGCCTCGTAGCTCGAGATGAGGGATCCTTTCCCTGCTTCGTCGGGAAAGAGTTCCCGGCGTTCCCGTCGCATCTCAAGAGGAGGCCCTCTCAACAGGAACGGCGAGAGGAACTCCAGGGTCGGGCAACCATTCCAAGAGTCCCCCAGATGTCTCAGTCCATTCCAGAGGAACCTCTTTTCCCTTCACCGGCTCGTCTTTCACGCCGAGGATCGACTCACACCAAGGTGGCACGTGGCACAGCCCTGTGGGAAAGCGTCGTGGGAAAGCCTCGAGGGACAGCCTCGAGGGAAAGCCACAGATCCCTTGATCCACGTGACAGGAAGCGTGACACTACTGCTGCAGCTTGGGAGGAAAGCGCACGTGCATGCCCCCACTCGAGATGAGGCCTGACTCCTCTGGCGAGACTCAGAAGCACCCCAAGATCCATGGCAACACTGGAGAGGAATCCTCAGGTTCCGGCCCCGACTCCACACAAGGACTGAGGCCCCGGCATGGACGGGAGAGGAATCCCGAGAGGTCCCCTAGCAACTCGCATGGGGACTGGCCTTTCCTGAGGCCACCAGAGCGGGTCCCTGAGGTCCCCGTCGTAACTCGAGAAGACCTGCCGCAACTCGAGAAAATCCAGGAGGTTCTCCCCCTCCAGGCGACATGAGGCCCATTTCCGCTGAGGCGTCTCGAGGCTGATCACACCTCACCTCTGGAACTTCGAAAGGGTCCTTCACACCCTTGGTGCAAATCCAGAAGTTCCCCGACATACCCGTCTCCACTCGAGAGGAATCACGAAGGTCCCGCACACATCCAGAGGAGCCCCGTTTCCGCCTCGTAGCTCGAGATGAGGGATCCTTTCCCTGATCGTCGGGAAAGAGTTCCCGGCGTTCCCGTCGCATCTCAAGAGGAGGCCCTCTCAACAGGAACGGCGAGAGGAACTCCAGGGTCGTGCCACCATTCTAAGAGTCCCCCAGATGTCTCAGTCCATTCCAGAGGAAACTCTTTTCCCTTCACCGGCTCGTCTTTCACGCCGAGGATCGACTCACACCAAGGTGGCACGTGGCACAGCCCTGTGGGAAAGCCTCGTGGGAAAGCCTCGAGGGACAGCCTCGAGGGAAAGCCACAGATCCCTTGATCCACGTGACAGGAAGCGTGACACTACTGCTGCAGCTCGGGAGGAAAGCGCACGTGCATGCCCCCACTCGAGACGAGGCCTGACTCCTCTGGCGAGACTCAGAAGCACCCCAAGATCCATGGCAACACTGGAGAGGAATCCTCAGGTTCCGGCCCCGACTCCACACAAGGACTGAGGCCCCGGCATGGACGGGAGAGGAATCCCGAGAGGTCCCCTAGCAACTCGCATGGGACTGGCCTTTCCAGAGGCCACCAGAGCGGGTCCCTGAGATCCCCGTCGTAACTCGAGAAGACCTGCCGCAACTCGAGAAAATCCAGGAGGTTCTCCCCTCCAGGCGAGATGAGGCCCATTTCTGCTGAGGTCACTCGAGGCTGATCACACCTCACCTCTGGAACTTTGAAAGGGTCCTTCACACCCTTGGTGCAAATCAAGAAGTTCCCCGACATACCCGTCTCCACTCGAGAGGAATCACGAGGGTCCCGCCCACATCCAGAGGAGCCCCGTTTCCGCCTCGTAGCTCGAGATGAGGGAACCTTTCCCTGCTTCGTCGGGAAAGAGTTCCCGGCGTTCCCGTCGCATCTCAAGAGGAGGCCCTCTCAACAGGAACGGCGAGAGGAACTCCAGGGTGGTGCCACCATTCCAAGAGTCCCCCAGATGTCTCAGTCCATTCCAGAGGAACCTCTTTTCCCTTCACCGGCTCGTCTTTCACGCCGAGGATCGACTCACACCAAGGTGGCACGTGGCACAGCCCTGTGGGAAAGCCTCGTGGGAAAGCCTCGAGGGACAGCCTCGAGGGAAAGCCACAGATCCCTTGATCCACGTGACAGGAAGCGTGACACTACTGCTGCAGCTCGGGAGGAAAGCGCACGTGCATGCCCCCACTCGAGACGAGGCCTGACTCCCCTGGGGAGACTCAGAAGCACCCCAAGATCCATGGCAACACTGGAGAGGAATCCTCAGGTTCCGGCCCCGACTCCACACAAGGACTGAGGCCCCGGCATGGACGGGAGAGGAATCCCGAGAGGTCCCCTAGCAACTCGCATGGGGACTGGCCTTTCCTGAGGCCACCAGAGCGGGTCCCTGAGATCCCCGTCATAACTCGAGAAGACCTGCCGCAACTCGAGAAAATCCAGGAGGTTCTCCCCTCCAGGCGAGATGAGGCCCATTTCCGCTGAGGCGTCTCGAGGCTGATCACACCTCACCTCTGGAACTTCGAAAGGGTCCTTCACACCCTTGGTGCAAATCAAGAAGTTCCCCGACATACCCGTCTCCACTCGAGAGGAATCACGAGGGTCCCGCCCACATCCAGAGGAGCCCCGTTTCCGCCTCGTAGCTCGAGATGAGGGATCCTTTCCCTGCTTCGTCGGGAAAGAGTTCCCGGCGTTCCCGTCGCATCTCAAGAGGAGGCCCTCTCAACAGGAACGGCGAGAGGAACTCCAGGGTCGTGCCACCATTCTAAGAGTCCCCCAGATGTCTCAGTCCATTCCAGAGGAACCTCTTTTCCCTTCACCGGCTCGTCTTTCACGCCGAGGATCGACTCACACCAAGGTGGCACGTGGCACAGCCCTGTGGGAAAGCCTCGTGGGAAAGCCTCGAGGGACAGCCTCGAGGGAAAGCCACAGATCCCTTGATCCACGTGACAGGAAGCGTGACACTACTGCTGCAGCTCGGGAGGAAAGCGCACGTGCATGCCCCCACTCGAGACGAGGCCTGACTCCTCGGCGAGACTCAGAAGCACCCCAAGATCCATGGCAACAGTGGAGAGGAATCCTCAGGTTCCGGCCCCGACTCCACACAAGGACTGAGGCCCCGGCATGGACGGGAGAGGAATCCCGAGAGGTCCCCTAGCAACTCGCATGGGGACTGGCCTTTCCTGAGGCCACCAGAGCGGGTCCCTGAGATCCCCGTCGTAACTCGAGAAGAACTGCCACAACTCGAGAAAATCCAGGAGGTTCTCCCCTCCAGGCGAGATGAGGCCCATTTTCGCTGAGGCGTCTCGAGGCTGATCACACCTCACCTCTGGAACTTCGAAAGGGTCCTTCACACCCTTGGTGCAAATCCAGAAGTTCCCCGACCTAGCCGTCTCCACTCGAGAGGAATCACGAGGGTCCCGCCCACATCCAGAGGAGCCCCGTTTCCGCCTCGTAGCTCGAGATGAGGGATCCTTTCCCTGCTTCGTCGGGAAAGAGTTCCCGGCGTTCCCTTCACATCTCAAGAGGAGGCCCTCTCAACAGGAACGGCGAGAGGAACTCCAGGGTCGTGCCACCATTCCAAGAGTCCCCCAGATGTCTCAGTCCATTCCAGAGGAACCTCTTTTCCCTCACCGGCTCGTCTTTCACGCCGAGGACCGACTCACACCAAGGTGGCACGTGGCACAGCCCTGTGGGAAAGCCTCGTGGGAAAGCCTCGAGGGACAGCCTCGAGGGAAAGCCACAGTTCCCTTGATCCACGTGACAGGAAGCGGGACACTACTGCTGCAGCTCGGGAGGAAAGCGCACGTGCATGCCCCCACTCGAGACGAGGCCTGACTCCCCTGGGGAGACTCAGAAGCACCCTAAGATCCATGGCAACACTGGAGAGAAATCCTCAGGTTCCGGCCCCGACTCCACACAAGGACTGAGGCCCCGGCATGGACGGGAGAGGAATCCCGAGAGGTCCCCTAGCAACTCGCATGGGGACTGGCCTTTCGTGAGGCCACCAGAGCGGGTCCCTGAGGTCCCCGTCGTAACTCGAGAAGACCTGCCGCAACTCGAGAAAATCCAGGAGGTTCTCCCCTCCAGGCGAGATGAGGCCCATTTCCGCTGAGGCGTCTCGAGGCTGATCACACCTCACCTCTGGAACTTCGAAAGGGTCCTTCACACCCTTGGTGCAAATCCAGAAGTTCCCCGACATACCCGTCTCCACTCGAGAGGAATCACGAAGGTCCCGCACACATCCAGAGGAGCCCCGTTTCCGCCTCGTAGCTCGAGATGAGGGATCCTTTCCCTGATCGTCGGGAAAGAGTTCCCGGCGTTCCCGTCGCATCTCAAGAGGAGGCCCTCTCAACAGGAACGGCGAGAGGAACTCCAGGGTCGTGCCACCATTCTAAGAGTCCCCCAGATGTCTCAGTCCATTCCAGAGGAAACTCTTTTCCCTTCACCGGCTCGTCTTTCACGCCGAGGATCGACTCACACCAAGGTGGCACGTGGCACAGCCCTGTGGGAAAGCCTCGAGGGAAAGCCTCGAGGGACAGCCTCGAGGGAAAGCCACAGATCCCTTGATCCACGTGACAGGAAGCGTGACACTACTGCTGCAGCTCGGGAGGAAAGCGCACGTGCATGCCCCCACTCGAGACGAGGCCTGACTCCTCTGGCGAGACTCAGAAGCACCCCAAGATCCATGGCAACACTGGAGAGGAATCCTCAGGTTCCGGCCCCAACTCCACACAAGGACTGAGGCCCCGGCATGGACGGGAGAGGAATCCCGAGAGGTCCCCTAGCAACTCGCATGGGACTGGCCTTTCCAGAGGCCACCAGAGCGGGTCCCTGAGATCCCCGTCGTAACTCGAGAAGACCTGCCGCAACTCGAGAAAATCCAGGAGGTTCTCCCCTCCAGGCGAGATGAGGCCCATTTCTGCTGAGGTCACTCGAGGCTGATCACACCTCACCTCTGGAACTTCGAAAGGGTCCTTCACACCCTTGGTGCAAATCAAGAAGTTCCCCGACATACCCGTCTCCACTCGAGAGGAATCACGAGGGTCCCGCCCACATCCAGAGGAGCCCCGTTTCCGCCTCGTAGCTCGAGATGAGGGAACCTTTCCCTGCTTCGTCGGGAAAGAGTTCCCGGCGTTCCCGTCGCATCTCAAGAGGAGGCCCTCTCAACAGGAACGGCGAGAGGAACTCCAGGGTCGTGCCACCATTCCAAGAGTCCCCCAGATGTCTCAGTCCATTCCAGAGGAACCTCTTTTCCCTTCACCGGCTCGTCTTTCACGCCGAGGATCGACTCACACCAAGGTGGCACGTGGCACAGCCCTGTGGGAAAGCCTTGTGGGAAAGCCTCGAGGGACAGCCTCGAGGGAAAGCCACAGATCCCTTGATCCACGTGACAGGAAGCGTGACACTACTGCTGCAGCTCGGGAGGAAAGCGCACGTGCATGCCCCCACTCGAGACGAGGCCTGACTCCCCTGGGGAGACTCAGAAGCACCCCAAGATCCATGGCAACACTGGAGAGGAATCCTCAGGTTCCGGCCCCGACTCCACACAAGGACTGAGGCCCCGGCATGGACGGGAGAGGAATCCCGAGAGGTCCCCTAGCAACTCGCATGGGGACTGGCCTTTCCTGAGGCCACCAGAGCGGGTCCCTGAGATCCCCGTCATAACTCGAGAAGACCTGCCGCAACTCGAGAAAATCCAGGAGGTTCTCCCCTCCAGGCGAGATGAGGCCCATTTCCGCTGAGGCGTCTCGAGGCTGATCACACCTCACCTCTGGAACTTCGAAAGGGTCCTTCACACCCTTGGTGCAAATCAAGAAGTTCCCCGACATACCCGTCTCCACTCGAGAGGAATCACGAGGGTCCCGCCCACATCCAGAGGAGCCCCGTTTCCGCCTCGTAGCTCGAGATGAGGGATCCTTTCCCTGCTTCGTCGGGAAAGAGTTCCCGGCGTTCCCGTCGCATCTCAAGAGGAGGCCCTCTCAACAGGAACGGCGAGAGGAACTCCAGGGTCGTGCCACCATTCTAAGAGTCCCCCAGATGTCTCAGTCCATTCCAGAGGAACCTCTTTTCCCTTCACCGGCTCGTCTTTCACGCCGAGGATCGACTCACACCAAGGTGGCACGTGGCACAGCCCTGTGGGAAAGCCTCGTGGGAAAGCCTCGAGGGACAGCCTCGAGGGAAAGCCACAGATCCCTTGATCCACGTGACAGGAAGCGTGACACTACTGCTGCAGCTCGGGAGGAAAGCGCACGTGCATGCCCCCACTCGAGACGAGGCCTGACTCCTCTGGCGAGACTCAGAAGCACCCCAAGATCCATGGCAACAGTGGAGAGGAATCCTCAGGTTCCGGCCCCGACTCCACACAAGGACTGAGGCCCCGGCATGGACGGGAGAGGAATCCCGAGAGGTCCCCTAGCAACTCGCATGGGGACTGGCCTTTCCTGAGGCCACCAGAGCGGGTCCCTGAGATCCCCGTCGTAACTCGAGAAGAACTGCCGCAACTCGAGAAAATCCAGGAGGTTCTCCCCTCCAGGCGAGATAAGGCCCATTTTCGCTGAGGCGTCTCGAGGCTGATCACACCTCACCTCTGGAACTTCGAAAGGGTCCTTCACACCCTTGGTGCAAATCCAGAAGTTCCCCGACCTAGCCGTCTCCACTCGAGAGGAATCACGAGGGTCCCGCCCACATCCAGAGGAGCCCCGTTTCCGCCTCGTAGCTCGAGATGAGGGATCCTTTCCCTGCTTCGTCGGGAAAGAGTTCCCGGCGTTCCCTTCACATCTCAAGAGGAGGCCCTCTCAACAGGAACGGCGAGAGGAACTCCAGGGTCGTGCCACCATTCCAAGAGTCCCCCAGATGTCTCAGTCCATTCCAGAGGAACCTCTTTTCCCTCACCGGCTCGTCTTTCACGCCGAGGACCGACTCACACCAAGGTGGCACGTGGCACAGCCCTGTGGGAAAGCCTCGTGGGAAAGCCTCGAGGGACAGCCTCGAGGGAAAGCCACAGTTCCCTTGATCCACGTGACAGGAAGCGGGACACTACTGCTGCAGCTCGGGAGGAAAGCGCACGTGCATGCCCCCACTCGAGACGAGGCCTGACTCCCCTGGGGAGACTCAGAAGCACCCTAAGATCCATGGCAACACTGGAGAGAAATCCTCAGGTTCCGGCCCCGACTCCACACAAGGACTGAGGCCCCGGCATGGACGGGAGAGGAATCCCGAGAGGTCCCCTAGCAACTCGCATGGGGACTGGCCTTTCGTGAGGCCACCAGAGCGGGTCCCTGAGGTCCCCGTCGTAACTCGAGAAGACCTGCCGCAACTCGAGAAAATCCAGCAGGTTCTCCCCTCCAGGCGAGATGAGGCCCATTTCCGCTGAGGTGTCTCGAGGCTGATCACACCTCCCCTCTGGAACTTCGAAAGGGTCCTTCACACCCTTGGTGCAAATCAAGAAGTTCCCCGACATACCCGTCTCCACTCGAGAGGAATCACGAGGGTCCCGCCCACATCCAGAGGAGCCCCGTTTCCGCCTCGTAGCTCGAGATGAGGGATCCTTTCCCTGCTTCGTCGGGAAAGAGTTCCCGGCGTTCCCGTCGCATCTCAAGAGGAGGCCCTCTCAACAGGAACGGCGAGAGGAACTCCAGGGTCGTGCCACCATTCCAAGAGTCCCCCAGATGTCTCAGTCCATTCCAGAGGAAACTCTTTTCCCTTCACCGGCTCGTCTTTCACGCCGAGGATCGACTCACACCAAGGTGGCACGTGGCACAGCCCTGTGGGAAAGCCTCGTCGGAAAGCCTCGAGGGACAGCCTCGAGGGAAAGCCACAGATCCCTTGATCCACGTGACAGGAAGCGTGACACTACTGCTGCAGCTCGGGAGGAAAGCGCACGTGCATGCCCCCACTCGAGACGAGGCCTGACTCCTCTGGCGAGACTCAGAAGCACCCCAAGATCCATGGCAACAGTGGAGAGGAATCCTCAGGTTCCGGCCCCGACTCCACACAAGGACTGAGGCCCCGGCATGGACGGGAGAGGAATCCCGAGAGGTCCCCTAGCAACTCGCATGGGGACTGGCCTTTCCTGAGGCCACGAGAGCGGGTCCCTGAGATCCCCGTCGTAACTCGAGAAGAACTGCCGCAACTCGAGAAAATCCAGGAGGTTCTCCCCTCCAGGCGAGATGAGGCCCATTTTCGCTGAGGCGTCTCGAGGCTGATCACACCTCACCTCTGGAACTTCGAAAGGGTCCTTCACACCCTTGGTGCAAATCCAGAAGTTCCCCGACCTAGCCGTCTCCACTCGAGAGGAATCACGAGGGTCCCGCCCACATCCAGAGGAGCCCCGTTTCCGCCTCGTAGCTCAAGATGAGGGATCCTTTCCCTGCTTCGTCGGGAAAGAGTTCCCGGCGTTCCCTTCACATCTCAAGAGGAGGCCCTCTCAACAGGAACGGCGAGAGGAACTCCAGGGTCGTGCCACCATTCCAAGAGTCCCCCAGATGTCTCAGTCCATTCCAGAGGAACCTCTTTTCCCTCACCGGCTCGTCTTTCACGCCGAGGACCGACTCACACCAAGGTGGCACGTGGCACAGCCCTGTGGGAAAGCCTCGTGGGAAAGCCTCGAGGGACAGCCTCGAGGGAAAGCCAGAGATCCCTTGATCCACGTGACAGGAAGCGGGACACTACTGCTGCAGCTCGGGAGGAAAGCGCACGTGCATGCCCCGACTCGAGACGAGGCCTGACTCCCCTGGGGAGACTCAGAAGCACCCCAAGATCCATGGCAACACTGGAGAGGAATCCTCAGGTTCCGGCCCCGACTCCACACGAGGACTGAGGCCCCGGCATGGACGGGAGAGGAATCCCGAGAGGTCCCCTAGCAACTCGCATGGGGACTGGCCTTTCCTGAGGCCACCAGAGCGGGTCCCTGAGGTCCCCGTCGTAACTCGAGAAGACCTGCCCCAACTCGAGAAAATCCAGGAGGTTCTCCCCTACAGGCGAGATGAGGCCCATTTCCGCTGAGGCGTCTCGAGGCTGATCACACCTCACCTCTGGAACTTCGAAAGGGTCCTTCACACCCTTGGTGCAAATCCAGAAGTTCCCCGACCTAGCCGTCTCCACTCGAGAGGAATCACGAGGGTCCCGCCCACATCCAGAGGAGCCCCGTTTCCGCCTCGTAGCTCGAGATGAGGGATCCTTTCCCTGCTTCGTCGGGAAAGAGTTCCCGGCGTTCCCTTCGCATCTCAAGAGGAGGCCCTCTCAACAGGAACGGCGAGAGGAACTCCAGGGTCGTGCCACCATTCCAAGAGTCCCCCAGATGTCTCAGTCCATTCCAGAGGAACCTCTTTTCCCTCACCGGCTCGTCTTTCACGCCGAGGACCGACTCACACCAAGGTGGCACGTGGCACAGCCCTGTGGGAAAGCCTCGTGGGAAAGCCTCGAGGGACAGCCTCGAGGGAAAGCCACAGATCCCTTGATCCACGTGACAGGAAGCGGGACACTACTGCTGCAGCTCGGGAGGAAAGCGCACGTGCATGCCCCCACTCGAGACGAGGCCTGACTCCCCTGGGGAGACTCAGAAGCACCCTAAGATCCATGCAACACTGGAGAGAAATCCTCAGGTTCCAGCCCCGACTCCACACAAGGACTGAGGCCCCGGCATGGACGGGAGAGGAATCCCGAGAGGTCCCCTAGCAACTCGCATGGGGACTGGCCTTTCCTGAGGCCACCAGAGCGGGTCCCTGAGGTCCCCGTCGTAACTCGAGAAGACCTGCCGCAACTCGAGAAAATCCAGCAGGTTCTCCCCTCCAGGCGAGATGAGGCCCATTTCCGCTGAGGTGTCTCGAGGCTGATCACACCTCCCCTCTGGAACTTCGAAAGGGTCCTTCACACCCTTGGTGCAAATCAAGAAGTTCCCCGACATACCCGTCTCCACTCGAGAGGAATCACGAGGGTCCCGCCCACATCCAGAGGAGCCCCGTTTCCGCCTCGTAGCTCGAGATGAGGGATCCTTTCCCTGCTTCGTCGGGAAAGAGTTCCCGGCGTTCCCGTCGCATCTCAAGAGGAGGCCCTCTCAACAGGAACGGCGAGAGGAACTCCAGGGTCGTGCCACCATTCCAAGAGTCCCCCAGATGTCTCAGTCCATTCCAGAGGAACCTCTTTTCCCTTCACCGGCTCGTCTTTCACGCCGAGGATCGACTCACACCAAGGTGGCACGTGGCACAGCCCTGTGGGAAAGCCTCGTGGGAAAGCCTCGAGGGACAGCCTCGAGGGAAAGCCACAGATCCCTTGATCCACGTGACAGGAAGCGGGACACTACTGCTGCAGCTCGGGAGGAAAGCGCACGTGCATGCCCCCACTCGAGACGAGGCCTGACTCCCCTGGGGAGACTCAGAAGCACCCCAAGATCCATGGCAACACTGGAGAGGAATCCTCAGGTTCCGGCCCCGACTCCACACGAGGACTGAGGCCCCGGCATGGACGGGAGAGGAATCCCGAGAGGTCCCCTAGCAACTCGCATGGGGACTGGCCTTTCCTGAGGCCACCAGAGCGGGTCCCTGAGGTCCCCGTCGTAACTCGAGAAGACCTGCCGCAACTCGAGAAAATCCAGGAGGTTCTCCCCTCCAGGCAAGATGAGGCCCATTTCCGCTGAGGCGTCTCGAGGCTGATCACACCTCACCTCTGGAACTTCGAAAGGGTCCTTCACACCCTTGGTGCAAATCCAGAAGTTCCCCGACATACCCGTCTCCACTTGAGAGGAATCACGAGGGTCCCGCCCACATCCAGAGGAGCCCCGTTTCCGCCTCGTAGCTCGAGATGAGGGATCCTTTCCCTGCTTCGTCGGGAAAGAGTTCCCGGCGTTCCCGTCGCATCTCAAGAGGAGGCCCTCTCAACAGGAACGGCGAGAGTAACTCCAGGGTCGTGCCACCATTCCAAGAGTCCCCCAGATGTCTCAGTCCATTCCAGAGGAACGTCTTTTCCCTTCACCGGCTCGTCTTTCACGCCGAGGATCGACTCACACCAAGGTGGCACGTGGCACAGCCCTGTGGGAAAGCCTCGTGGGAAAGCCTCGAGGGACAGCCTCGAGGGAAAGCCACAGATCCCTTGATCCACGTGACAGGAAGCGTGACACTACTGCTGCAGCTCGGGAGGAAAGCGCACGTGCATGCCCCCACTCGAGACGAGGCCTGACTCCCCTGGGGAGACTCAGAAGCACCCCAAGATCCATGGCAACACTGGAGAGGAATCCTCAGGTTCCGGCCCCGACTCCACACAAGGACTGAGGCCCCGGCATGGACGGGAGAGGAATCCCGAGAGGTCCCCTAGCAACTCGCATGGGGACTGGCCTTTCCTGAGGCCACCAGAGCGGGTCCCTGAGGTCCCCGTCGTAACTCGAGAATACCTGCCGCAACTCGAGAAAATCCAGGAGGTTCTCCCCTCCAGGCGAGATGAGGCCCATTTCCGCTGAGGTGTCTCGAGGCTGATCACACCTCCCCTCTGGAACTTCGAAAGGGTCCTTCACACCCTTGGTGCAAATCCAGAAGTTCCCGACATAGCCGTCTCCACTCGAGAGGAATCACGAGGGTCCCGCCCACATCCAGAGGAGCCCCGTTTCCGCCTCGTAGCTCGAGATGAGGGATCCTTTCCCTGCTTCGTCGGGAAAGAATTCCCGGCGTTCCCGTCGCATCTCAAGAGGAGGCCCTCTCAACAGGAACGGCGAGAGGAACTCCAGGGTCGTGCCACCATTCCAAGAGTCCCCCAGATGTCTCAGTCCATTCCAGAGGAACCTCTTTTCCCTTCACCGGCTCGTCTTTCACGCCGAGGATCGACTCACACCAAGGTGGCACGTGGCACAGCCCTGTGGGAAAGCCTCGTGGGAAAGCCTCGAGGGACAGCCTCGAGGGAAAGCCACAGATCCCTTGATCCACGTGACAGGAAGCGGGACACTACTGCTGCAGCTCGGGAGGAAAGCGCACGTGCATGCCCCCACTCGAGACGAGGCCTGACTCCCCTGGGGAGACTCAGAAGCACCCCAAGATCCATGGCAACACTGGAGAGGAATCCTCAGGTTCCGGCCCCGACTCCACACGAGGACTGAGGCCCCGGCATGGACGGGAGAGGAATCCCGAGAGGTCCCCTAGCAACTCGCATGGGGACTGGCCTTTCCTGAGGCCACCAGAGCGGGTCCCTGAGGTCCCCGTCGTAACTCGAGAAGACCTGCCGCAACTCGAGAAAATCCAGGAGGTTCTCCCCTCCAGGCGAGATGAGGCCCATTTCCGCTGAGGCGTCTCGAGGCTGATCACACCTCACCTCTGGAACTTCGAAAGGGTCCTTCACACCCTTGGTGAAAATCCAGAAGTTTCCCGACCTACCCGTCTCCACTCGAGAGGAATCACGAGGGTCCCGCCCACATCCAGAGGAGCCCCGTTTCCGCCTCGTAGCTCGAGATGAGGGATCCTTTCCCTGCTTCGTCGGGAAAGAGTTCCCGGCGTTCCCGTCGCATCTCAAGAGGAGGCCCTCTCAACAGGAACGGCGAGAGGAACTCCAGGGTCGTGCCACCATTCCAAGAGTCCCCCAGATGTCTCAGTCCATTCCAGAGGAACCTCTTTTCCCTTCACCGACTCGTCTTTCACGCCGAGGATCGACTCACACCAAGGTGGCACGTGGCACAGCCCTGTGGGAAAGCCTCGTGGGAAAGCCTCGAGGGACAGCCTCGAGGGAAAGCCACAGATCCCTTGATCCACGTGACAGGAAGCGGGACACTACTGCTGCAGCTCGGGAGGAAAGCGCACGTGCATGCCCCCACTCGAGACGAGGCCTGACTCCCCTGGGGAGACTCAGAAGCACCCCAAGATCCATGGCAACACTGGAGAGGAATCCTCAGGTTCCGGCCCCGACTCCACACAAGGACTGAGGCCCCGGCATGGACGGGAGAGGAATCCCGAGAGGTCCCCTAGCAACTCGCATGGGGACTGGCCTTTCCTGAGGCCACCAGAGCGGGTCCCTGAGGTCCCCGTCGTAACTCGAGAAGACCTGCCGCAACTCGAGAAAATCCAGGAGGTTCTCCCCTCCAGGCGAGATGAGGCCCATTTCCGCTGAGGCGTCTCGAGGCTGATCACACCTCCCCTCTGGAACTTCGAATGGGTCCTTCACACCCTTGGTGCAAATCCAGAAGTTCCCCGACCTAGCCGTCTCCACTCGAGAGGAATCACGAGGGTCCCGCCCACATCCAGAGGAGCCCCGTTTCCGCCTCGTAGCTCGAGATGAGGGATCCTTTCCCTGCTTCGTCGGGAAAGAGTTCCCGGCGTTCCCGTCGCATCTCAAGAGGAGGCCCTCTCAACAGGAACGGCGAGAGGAACTCCAGGGTCGTGCCACCATTCCAAGAGTCCCCCAGATGTCTCAGTCCATTCCAGAGGAACCTCTTTTCCCTTCACCGGCTCGTCTTTCACGCCGAGGATCGACTCACACCAAGGTGGCACGTGGCACAGCCCTGTGGGAAAGCCTCGTGGGAAAGCCTCGAGGGACAGCCTCGAGGGAAAGCCACAGATCCCTTGATCCACGTGACAGGAAGCGTGACACTACTGCTGTAGCTCGGGAGGAAAGCGCACGTGCATGCCCCGACTCGAGACGAGGCCTGACTCCCCTGGGGAGACTCAGAAGCACCCCAAGATCCATGGCAACACTGGAGAGGAATCCTCAGGTTCCGGCCCCGACTCCACACAAGGACTGAGGCCCCGGCATGGACGGGAGAGGAATCCCGAGTGGTCCCCTAGCAACTCGCATGGGGACTGGCCTTTCCTGAGGCCACCAGAGCGGGTCCCTGTGGTCCCCGTCGTAACTCGAGAAGACCTGCCGCAACTCGAGAAAATCCAGGAGGTTCTCCCCTCCAGGCGAGATGAGGCCCATTTCCGCTGAGGCGTCTCGAGGCTGATCACACCTCACCTCTGGAACTTCGAAAGGGTCCTACACACCCTTGGTGCAAATCAAGAAGTTCCCCGACCTAGCCTTCTGCACTCGAGAGGAATCGCGTGGGTCCCGCCCACATCCAGAGGAGCCCCGTTTCCGCCTCGTAGCTCGAGATGAGGGATCCTTTCACTGCTTCGTCGGGAAAGAGTTCCCGGCGTTCCCGTCGCATCTCAAGAGGAGGCCCTCTCAACAGGAACGGCGAGAGGAACTCCAGGGTCGTGCCACCATTCCAAGAGTCCCCCAGATGTCTCAGTCCATTCCAGAGGAACCTCTTTTCCCTTCACCGGCTCGTCTTTCACGCCGAGGATCGACTCACACCAAGGTGGCACGTGGCACAGCCCTGTGGGAAAGCCTCGTGGGAAAGCCTCGAGGGACAGCCTCGAGGGAAAGCCACAGATCCCTTGATCCACGTGACAGGAAGCGTGACACTACTGCTGCAGCTCGGGAGGAAAGCGCACGTGCATGCCACCACTCGAGACGAGGCCTGACTCCCCTGGGGAGACTCAGAAGCACCCCAAGATCCATGGCAACACTGGAGAGGAATCCTCAGGTTCCGGCCCCGACTCCACACGAGGACTGAGGCCCCGGCATGGACGGGAGAGGAATCCCGAGAGGTCCCCTAGCAACTCGCATGGGGACTGGCCTTTCCTGAGGCCACCAGAGCGGGTCCCTGAGGTCCCCGTCGTAACTCGAGAAGACCTGCCGCAACTCGAGAAAATCCAGGAGGTTCTCCCCTCCAGGCGAGATGAGGCCCATTTCCGCTGAGGCGTCTCGAGGCTGATCACACCTCACCTCTGGAACTTCGAAAGGGTCCTTCACACCCTTGGTGCAAATCCAGAAGTTCCCCGACCTAGCCGTCTCCACTCGAGAGGAATCACGAGGGTCCCGCCCACATCCAGAGGAGCCCCGTTTCCGCCTCGTAGCTCGAGATGAGGGATCCTTTCCCTGCTTCGTCGGGAAAGAGTTCCCGGCGTTCCCGTCGCATCTCAAGAGGAGGCCCTCTCAACAGGAACGGCGAGAGGAACTCCAGGGTCGTGCCACCATTCCAAGAGTCCCCCAGATGTCTCAGTCCATTCCAGAGGAACCTCTTTTCCCTTCACCGGCTCGTCTTTCACGCCGAGGATCGACTCACACCAAGGTGGCACGTGGCACAGCCCTGTGGGAAAGCCTCGTGGGAAAACCTCGAGGGACAGCCTCGAGGGAAAGCCACAGATCCCTTGATCCACGTGACAGGTAGAGTGACACTACTGCTGCAGCTCGGGAGGAAAGCGCACGTGCATGCCCCCACTCGAGACGAGGCCTGACTCCCCTGGGGAGACTCAGAAGCACCCCAAGATCCATGGCAACACTGGAGAGGAATCCTCAGGTTCCGGCCCCGACTCCACACAAGGACTGAGGCCCCGGCATGGACGGGAGAGGAATCCCGAGAGGTCCCCTAGCAACTTGCATGGGGACTGGCCTTTCCTGAGGCCACCAGAGCGGGTCCCTGAGGTCCCCGTCGTAACTCGAGAAGACCTGCCGCAACTCGAGAAAATCCAGGAGGTTCTCCCCTCCAGGCGAGATGAGGCCCATTTCCGCTGAGGCGTCTCGAGGCTGATCACACCTCACCTCTGGAACTTCGAAAGGGTCCTTCACACCCTTGGTGCAAATCCAGAAGTTCCCCGACCTAGCCGTCTCCACTCGAGAGGAATCACGAGGGTCCCGCCCACATCCAGAGGAGCCCCGTTTCCGCCTCGTAGCTCGAGATGAGGGATCCTTTCCCTGCTTCGTCGGGAAAGAGTTCCCGGCGTTCCCGTCGCATCTCAAGAGGAGGCCCTCTCAACAGGAACGGCGAGAGGAACTCCAGGGTCGTGCCACCATTCCAAGAGTCCCCCAGATGTCTCAGTCCATTCCAGAGGAACCTCTTTTCCCTTCACCGGCTCGTCTTTCACGCCGAGGATCGACTCACACCAAGGTGGCACGTGGCACAGCCCTGTGGGAAAGCCTCGTGGGAAAGCCTCGAGGGACAGCCTGGAGGGAAAGCCACAGATCCCTTGATCCACGTGACAGGAAGCGTGGCACTACTGCTGCAGCTCGGGAGGAAAGCGCACGTGCATACCCCCACTCGAGACGAGGCCTGACTCCCCTGGGGAGACTCAGAAGCACCCCAAGATCCATGGCAACACTGGAGAGGAATCCTCAGGTTCCGGCCCCGACTCCACACAAGGACTGAGGCCCCGGCATGGACGGGAGAGGAATCCCGAGAGGTCCCCTAGCAACTCGCATGGTGACTGGCCTTTCCTGAGGCCACCAGAGCGGGTCCCTGAGGTCCCCGTCGTAACTCGAGAAGACCTGCCGCAACTCGAGAAAATCCAGGAGGTTCTCCCCTCCAGGCGAGATGAGGCCCATTTCCGCTGAGGCGTCTCGAGGCTGATCACACCTCACCTCTGAAACTTCGAAAGGGTCCTTCACACCCTTGGTGCAAATCAAGAAGTTCCCCGACATACCCGTCTCCACTCGAGAGGAATCACGAGGGTCCCGCCCACATCCAGAGGAGCCCCGTTTCCGCCTCGTAGCTCGAGATGAGGGATCCTTTCCCTGCTTCGTCGGGAAAGAGTTCCCGGCGTTCCCGTCGCATCTCAAGAGGAGGCCCTCTCAACAGGAACGGCGAGAGGAACTCCAGGGTCGTGCCACCATTCCAAGAGTCCCCCAGATGTCTCAGTCCATTCCAGAGGAACCTCTTTTCCCTTCACCGGCTCGTCTTTCACGCCGAGGATCGACTCACACCAAGGTGGCACGTGGCACAGCCCTGTGGGAAAGCCTCGTGGGAAAGCCTCGAGGGACAGCCTCGAGGGAAAGCCACAGATCCCTTGATCCACGTGACAGGAAGCGTGACACTACTGCTGCAGCTCGGGAGGAAAGCGCACGTGCATGCCCCCACTCGAGACGAGGCCTGACTCCCCTGGGGAGACTCAGAAGCACCCCAAGATCCATGGCAACACTGGAGAGGAATCCTCAGGTTCCGGCCCCGACTCCACACGAGGACTGAGGCCCCGGCATGGACGGGAGAGGAATCCCGAGAGGTCCCCTAGCAACTCGCATGGGGACTGGCCTTTCCTGAGGCCACCAGAGCGGGTCCCTGAGGTCCCCGTCGTAACTCGAGAAGACCTGCCGCAACTCGAGAAAATCCAGGAGGTTCTCCCCTCCAGGCGAGATGAGGCCCATTTCCGCTGAGGCGTCTCGAGGCTGATCACACCTCACCTCTGGAACTTCGAAAGGGTCCTTCACACCCTTGGTGAAAATCCAGAAGTTTCCCGACCTACCCGTCTCCACTCGAGAGGAATCACGAGGGTCCCGCCCACATCCAGAGGAGCCCCGTTTCCGCCTCGTAGCTCGAGATGAGGGATCCTTTCCCTGCTTCGTCGGGAAAGAGTTCCCGGCGTTCCCGTCGCATCTCAAGAGGAGGCCCTCTCAACAGGAACGGCGAGAGGAACTCCAGGGTCGTGCCACCATTCCAAGAGTCCCCCAGATGTCTCAGTCCATTCCAGAGGAACCTCTTTTCCCTTCACCGGCTCGTCTTTCACGCCGAGGATCGACTCACACCAAGGTGGCACGTGGCACAGCCCTGTGGGAAAGCCTCGTGGGAAAGCCTCGAGGGACAGCCTCGAGGGAAAGCCACAGATCCCTTGATCCACGTGACAGGTAGAGTGACACTACTGCTGCAGCTCGGGAGGAAAGCGCACGTGCATGCCCCCACTCGAGACGAGGCCTGACTCCCCTGGGGAGACTCAGAAGCACCCCAAGATCCATGGCAACACTGGAGAGGAATCCTCAGGTTCCGGCCCCGACTCCACACAAGGACTGAGGCCCCGGCATGGACGGGAGAGGAATCCCGAGAGGTCCCCTAGCAACTTGCATGGGGACTGGCCTTTCCTGAGGCCACCAGAGCGGGTCCCTGAGGTCCCCGTCGTAACTCGAGAAGACCTGCCGCAACTCGAGAAAATCCAGGAGGTTCTCCCCTCCAGGCGAGATGAGGCCCATTTCCGCTGAGGCGTCTCGAGGCTGATCACACCTCCCCTCTGGAACTTCGAAAGGGTCCTTCACACCCTTGGTGCAAATCCAGAAGTTCCCCGACCTAGCCGTCTCCACTCGAGAGGAATCACGAGGGTCCCGCCCACATCCAGAGGAGCCCCGTTTCCGCCTCGTAGCTCGAGATGAGGGATCCTTTCCCTGCTTCGTCGGGAAAGAGTTCCCGGCGTTCCCGTCGCATCTCAAGAGGAGGCCCTCTCAACAGGAACGGCGAGAGGAACTCCAGGGTCGTGCCACCATTCCAAGAGTCCCCCAGATGTCTCAGTCCATTCCAGAGGAACCTCTTTTCCCTTCACCGGCTCGTCTTTCACGCCGAGGATCGACTCACACCAAGGTGGCACGTGGCACAGCCCTGTGGGAAAGCCTCGTGGGAAAGCCTCGAGGGACAGCCTCGAGGGAAAGCCACAGATCCCTTGATCCACGTGACAGGAAGCGTGACACTACTGCTGCAGCTCGGGAGGAAAGCGCACGTGCATGCCACCACTCGAGACGAGGCCTGACTCCCCTGGGGAGACTCAGAAGCACCCCAAGATCCATGGCAACACTGGAGAGGAATCCTCAGGTTCCGGCCCCGACTCCACACGAGGACTGAGGCCCCGGCATGGACGGGAGAGGAATCCCGAGAGGTCCCCTAGCAACTCGCATGGGGACTGGCCTTTCCTGAGGCCACCAGAGCGGGTCCCTGAGGTCCCCGTCGTAACTCGAGAAGACCTGCCGCAACTCGAGAAAATCCAGGAGGTTCTCCCCTCCAGGCGAGATGAGGCCCATTTCCGCTGAGGCGTCTCGAGGCTGATCACACCTCACCTCTGGAACTTCGAAAGGGTCCTTCACACCCTTGGTGCAAATCCAGAAGTTCCCCGACCTAGCCGTCTCCACTCGAGAGGAATCACGAGGGTCCCGCCCACATCCAGAGGAGCCCCGTTTCCGCCTCGTAGCTCGAGATGAGGGATCCTTTCCCTGCTTCGTCGGGAAAGAGTTCCCGGCGTTCCCGTCGCATCTCAAGAGGAGGCCCTCTCAACAGGAACGGCGAGAGGAACTCCAGGGTCGTGCCACCATTCCAAGAGTCCCCCAGATGTCTCAGTCCATTCCAGAGGAACCTCTTTTCCCTTCACCGGCTCGTCTTTCACGCCGAGGATCGACTCACACCAAGGTGGCACGTGGCACAGCCCTGTGGGAAAGCCTCGTGGGAAAACCTCGAGGGACAGCCTCGAGGGAAAGCCACAGATCCCTTGATCCACGTGACAGGTAGAGTGACACTACTGCTGCAGCTCGGGAGGAAAGCGCACGTGCATGCCCCCACTCGAGACGAGGCCTGACTCCCCTGGGGAGACTCAGAAGCACCCCAAGATCCATGGCAACACTGGAGAGGAATCCTCAGGTTCCGGCCCCGACTCCACACAAGGACTGAGGCCCCGGCATGGACGGGAGAGGAATCCCGAGAGGTCCCCTAGCAACTTGCATGGGGACTGGCCTTTCCTGAGGCCACCAGAGCGGGTCCCTGAGGTCCCCGTCGTAACTCGAGAAGACCTGCCGCAACTCGAGAAAATCCAGGAGGTTCTCCCCTCCAGGCGAGATGAGGCCCATTTCCGCTGAGGCGTCTCGAGGCTGATCACACCTCACCTCTGGAACTTCGAAAGGGTCCTTCACACCCTTGGTGCAAATCCAGAAGTTCCCCGACCTAGCCGTCTCCACTCGAGAGGAATCACGAGGGTCCCGCCCACATCCAGAGGAGCCCCGTTTCCGCCTCGTAGCTCGAGATGAGGGATCCTTTCCCTGCTTCGTCGGGAAAGAGTTCCCGGCGTTCCCGTCGCATCTCAAGAGGAGGCCCTCTCAACAGGAACGGCGAGAGGAACTCCAGGGTCGTGCCACCATTCCAAGAGTCCCCCAGATGTCTCAGTCCATTCCAGAGGAACCTCTTTTCCCTTCACCGGCTCGTCTTTCACGCCGAGGATCGACTCACACCAAGGTGGCACGTGGCACAGCCCTGTGGGAAAGCCTCGTGGGAAAGCCTCGAGGGACAGCCTGGAGGGAAAGCCACAGATCCCTTGATCCACGTGACAGGAAGCGTGGCACTACTGCTGCAGCTCGGGAGGAAAGCGCACGTGCATACCCCCACTCGAGACGAGGCCTGACTCCCCTGGGGAGACTCAGAAGCACCCCAAGATCCATGGCAACACTGGAGAGGAATCCTCAGGTTCCGGCCCCGACTCCACACAAGGACTGAGGCCCCGGCATGGACGGGAGAGGAATCCCGAGAGGTCCCCTAGCAACTCGCATGGTGACTGGCCTTTCCTGAGGCCACCAGAGCGGGTCCCTGAGGTCCCCGTCGTAACTCGAGAAGACCTGCCGCAACTCGAGAAAATCCAGGAGGTTCTCCCCTCCAGGCGAGATGAGGCCCATTTCCGCTGAGGCGTCTCGAGGCTGATCACACCTCACCTCTGAAACTTCGAAAGGGTCCTTCACACCCTTGGTGCAAATCAAGAAGTTCCCCGACATACCCGTCTCCACTCGAGAGGAATCACGAGGGTCCCGCCCACATCCAGAGGAGCCCCGTTTCCGCCTCGTAGCTCGAGATGAGGGATCCTTTCCCTGCTTCGTCGGGAAAGAGTTCCCGGCGTTCCCGTCGCATCTCAAGAGGAGGCCCTCTCAACAGGAACGGCGAGAGGAACTCCAGGGTCGTGCCACCATTCCAAGAGTCCCCCAGATGTCTCAGTCCATTCCAGAGGAACCTCTTTTCCCTTCACCGGCTCGTCTTTCACGCCGAGGATCGACTCACACCAAGGTGGCACGTGGCACAGCCCTGTGGGAAAGCCTCGTGGGAAAGCCTCGAGGGACAGCCTCGAGGGAAAGCCACAGATCCCTTGATCCACGTGACAGGAAGCGTGACACTACTGCTGCAGCTCGGGAGGAAAGCGCACGTGCATGCCCCCACTCGAGACGAGGCCTGACTCCCCTGGGGAGACTCAGAAGCACCCCAAGATCCATGGCAACACTGGAGAGGAATCCTCAGGTTCCGGCCCCGACTCCACACGAGGACTGAGGCCCCGGCATGGACGGGAGAGGAATCCCGAGAGGTCCCCTAGCAACTCGCATGGGGACTGGCCTTTCCTGAGGCCACCAGAGCGGGTCCCTGAGGTCCCCGTCGTAACTCGAGAAGACCTGCCGCAACTCGAGAAAATCCAGGAGGTTCTCCCCTCCAGGCGAGATGAGGCCCATTTCCGCTGAGGCGTCTCGAGGCTGATCACACCTCACCTCTGGAACTTCGAAAGGGTCCTTCACACCCTTGGTGAAAATCCAGAAGTTTCCCGACCTACCCGTCTCCACTCGAGAGGAATCACGAGGGTCCCGCCCACATCCAGAGGAGCCCCGTTTCCGCCTCGTAGCTCGAGATGAGGGATCCTTTCCCTGCTTCGTCGGGAAAGAGTTCCCGGCGTTCCCGTCGCATCTCAAGAGGAGGCCCTCTCAACAGGAACGGCGAGAGGAACTCCAGGGTCGTGCCACCATTCCAAGAGTCCCCCAGATGTCTCAGTCCATTCCAGAGGAACCTCTTTTCCCTTCACCGGCTCGTCTTTCACGCCGAGGATCGACTCACACCAAGGTGGCACGTGGCACAGCCCTGTGGGAAAGCCTCGTGGGAAAGCCTCGAGGGACAGCCTCGAGGGAAAGCCACAGATCCCTTGATCCACGTGACAGGTAGAGTGACACTACTGCTGCAGCTCGGGAGGAAAGCGCACGTGCATGCCCCCACTCGAGACGAGGCCTGACTCCCCTGGGGAGACTCAGAAGCACCCCAAGATCCATGGCAACACTGGAGAGGAATCCTCAGGTTCCGGCCCCGACTCCACACAAGGACTGAGGCCCCGGCATGGACGGGAGAGGAATCCCGAGAGGTCCCCTAGCAACTTGCATGGGGACTGGCCTTTCCTGAGGCCACCAGAGCGGGTCCCTGAGGTCCCCGTCGTAACTCGAGAAGACCTGCCGCAACTCGAGAAAATCCAGGAGGTTCTCCCCTCCAGGCGAGATGAGGCCCATTTCCGCTGAGGCGTCTCGAGGCTGATCACACCTCCCCTCTGGAACTTCGAAAGGGTCCTTCACACCCTTGGTGCAAATCCAGAAGTTCCCCGACCTAGCCGTCTCCACTCGAGAGGAATCACGAGGGTCCCGCCCACATCCAGAGGAGCCCCGTTTCCGCCTCGTAGCTCGAGATGAGGGATCCTTTCCCTGCTTCGTCGGGAAAGAGTTCCCGGCGTTCCCGTCGCATCTCAAGAGGAGGCCCTCTCAACAGGAACGGCGAGAGGAACTCCAGGGTCGTGCCACCATTCCAAGAGTCCCCCAGATGTCTCAGTCCATTCCAGAGGAACCTCTTTTCCCTTCACCGGCTCGTCTTTCACGCCGAGGATCGACTCACACCAAGGTGGCACGTGGCACAGCCCTGTGGGAAAGCCTCGTGGGAAAGCCTCGAGGGACAGCCTGGAGGGAAAGCCACAGATCCCTTGATCCACGTGACAGGAAGCGTGGCACTACTGCTGCAGCTCGGGAGGAAAGCGCACGTGCATACCCCCACTCGAGACGAGGCCTGACTCCCCTGGGGAGACTCAGAAGCACCCCAAGATCCATGGCAACACTGGAGAGGAATCCTCAGGTTCCGGCCCCGACTCCACACAAGGACTGAGGCCCCGGCATGGACGGGAGAGGAATCCCGAGAGGTCCCCTAGCAACTCGCATGGTGACTGGCCTTTCCTGAGGCCACCAGAGCGGGTCCCTGAGGTCCCCGTCGTAACTCGAGAAGACCTGCCGCAACTCGAGAAAATCCAGGAGGTTCTCCCCTCCAGGCGAGATGAGGCCCATTTCCGCTGAGGCGTCTCGAGGCTGATCACACCTCACCTCTGGAACTTCGAAAGGGTCCTTCACACCCTTGGTGCAAATCAAGAAGTTCCCCGACATACCCGTCTCCACTCGAGAGGAATCACGAGGGTCCCGCCCACATCCAGAGGAGCCCCGTTTCCGCCTCGTAGCTCGAGATGAGGGATCCTTTCCCTGCTTCGTCGGGAAAGAGTTCCCGGCGTTCCCGTCGCATCTCAAGAGGAGGCCCTCTCAACAGGAACGGCGAGAGGAACTCCAGGGTCGTGCCACCATTCCAAGAGTCCCCCAGATGTCTCAGTCCATTCCAGAGGAACCTCTTTTCCCTTCACCGGCTCGTCTTTCACGCCGAGGATCGACTCACACCAAGGTGGCACGTGGCACAGCCCTGTGGGAAAGCCTCGTGGGAAAGCCTCGAGGGACAGCCTCGAGGGAAAGCCACAGATCCCTTGATCCACGTGACAGGAAGCGGGACACTACTGCTGCAGCTCGGGAGGAAAGCGCACGTGCATGCCCCCACTCGAGACGAGGCCTGACTCCCCTGGGGAGACTCAGAAGCACCCCAAGATCCATGGCAACACTGGAGAGGAATCCTCAGGTTCCGGCCCCGACTCCACACGAGGACTGAGGCCCCGGCATGGACGGGAGAGGAATCCCGAGAGGTCCCCTAGCAACTCGCATGGGGACTGGCCTTTCCTGAGGCCACCAGAGCGGGTCCCTGAGGTCCCCGTCGTAACTCGAGAAGACCTGCCGCAACTCGAGAAAATCCAGGAGGTTCTCCCCTCCAGGCGAGATGAGGCCCATTTCCGCTGAGGCGTCTCGAGGCTGATCACACCTCACCTCTGGAACTTCGAAAGGGTCCTTCACACCCTTGGTGAAAATCCAGAAGTTTCCCGACCTACCCGTCTCCACTCGAGAGGAATCACGAGGGTCCCGCCCACATCCAGAGGAGCCCCGTTTCCGCCTCGTAGCTCGAGATGAGGGATCCTTTCCCTGCTTCGTCGGGAAAGAGTTCCCGGCGTTCCCGTCGCATCTCAAGAGGAGGCCCTCTCAACAGGAACGGCGAGAGGAACTCCAGGGTCGTGCCACCATTCCAAGAGTCCCCCAGATGTCTCAGTCCATTCCAGAGGAACCTCTTTTCCCTTCACCGACTCGTCTTTCACGCCGAGGATCGACTCACACCAAGGTGGCACGTGGCACAGCCCTGTGGGAAAGCCTCGTGGGAAAGCCTCGAGGGACAGCCTCGAGGGAAAGCCACAGATCCCTTGATCCACGTGACAGGAAGCGGGACACTACTGCTGCAGCTCGGGAGGAAAGCGCACGTGCATGCCCCCACTCGAGACGAGGCCTGACTCCCCTGGGGAGACTCAGAAGCACCCCAAGATCCATGGCAACACTGGAGAGGAATCCTCAGGTTCCGGCCCCGACTCCACACAAGGACTGAGGCCCCGGCATGGACGGGAGAGGAATCCCGAGAGGTCCCCTAGCAACTCGCATGGGGACTGGCCTTTCCTGAGGCCACCAGAGCGGGTCCCTGAGGTCCCCGTCGTAACTCGAGAAGACCTGCCGCAACTCGAGAAAATCCAGGAGGTTCTCCCCTCCAGGCGAGATGAGGCCCATTTCCGCTGAGGCGTCTCGAGGCTGATCACACCTCCCCTCTGGAACTTCGAATGGGTCCTTCACACCCTTGGTGCAAATCCAGAAGTTCCCCGACCTAGCCGTCTCCACTCGAGAGGAATCACGAGGGTCCCGCCCACATCCAGAGGAGCCCCGTTTCCGCCTCGTAGCTCGAGATGAGGGATCCTTTCCCTGCTTCGTCGGGAAAGAGTTCCCGGCGTTCCCGTCGCATCTCAAGAGGAGGCCCTCTCAACAGGAACGGCGAGAGGAACTCCAGGGTCGTGCCACCATTCCAAGAGTCCCCCAGATGTCTCAGTCCATTCCAGAGGAACCTCTTTTCCCTTCACCGGCTCGTCTTTCACGCCGAGGATCGACTCACACCAAGGTGGCACGTGGCACAGCCCTGTGGGAAAGCCTCGTGGGAAAGCCTCGAGGGACAGCCTCGAGGGAAAGCCACAGATCCCTTGATCCACGTGACAGGAAGCGTGACACTACTGCTGTAGCTCGGGAGGAAAGCGCACGTGCATGCCCCCACTCGAGACGAGGCCTGACTCCCCTGGGGAGACTCAGAAGCACCCCAAGATCCATGGCAACACTGGAGAGGAATCCTCAGGTTCCGGCCCCGACTCCACACAAGGACTGAGGCCCCGGCATGGACGGGAGAGGAATCCCGAGTGGTCCCCTAGCAACTCGCATGGGGACTGGCCTTTCCTGAGGCCACCAGAGCGGGTCCCTGTGGTCCCCGTCGTAACTCGAGAAGACCTGCCGCAACTCGAGAAAATCCAGGAGGTTCTCCCCTCCAGGCGAGATGAGGCCCATTTCCGCTGAGGCGTCTCGAGGCTGATCACACCTCACCTCTGGAACTTCGAAAGGGTCCTACACACCCTTGGTGCAAATCAAGAAGTTCCCCGACCTAGCCTTCTGCACTCGAGAGGAATCACGTGGGTCCCGCCCACATCCAGAGGAGCCCCGTTTCCGCCTCGTAGCTCGAGATGAGGGATCCTTTCACTGCTTCGTCGGGAAAGAGTTCCCGGCGTTCCCGTCGCATCTCAAGAGGAGGCCCTCTCAACAGGAACGGCGAGAGGAACTCCAGGGTCGTGCCACCATTCCAAGAGTCCCCCAGATGTCTCAGTCCATTCCAGAGGAACCTCTTTTCCCTTCACCGGCTCGTCTTTCACGCCGAGGATCGACTCACACCAAGGTGGCACGTGGCACAGCCCTGTGGGAAAGCCTCGTGGGAAAGCCTCGAGGGACAGCCTCGAGGGAAAGCCACAGATCCCTTGATCCACGTGACAGGAAGCGTGACACTACTGCTGCAGCTCGGGAGGAAAGCGCACGTGCATGCCCCCACTCGAGACGAGGCCTGACTCCCCTGGGGAGACTCAGAAGCACCCCAAGATCCATGGCAACACTGGAGAGGAATCCTCAGGTTCCGGCCCCGACTCCACACGAGGACTGAGGCCCCGGCATGGACGGGAGAGGAATCCCGAGAGGTCCCCTAGCAACTCGCATGGGGACTGGCCTTTCCTGAGGCCACCAGAGCGGGTCCCTGAGGTCCCCGTCGTAACTCGAGAAGACCTGCCGCAACTCGAGAAAATCCAGGAGGTTCTCCCCTCCAGGCGAGATGAGGCCCATTTCCGCTGAGGCGTCTCGAGGCTGATCACACCTCACCTCTGGAACTTCGAAAGGGTCCTTCACACCCTTGGTGAAAATCCAGAAGTTTCCCGACCTACCCGTCTCCACTCGAGAGGAATCACGAGGGTCCCGCCCACATCCAGAGGAGCCCCGTTTCCGCCTCGTAGCTCGAGATGAGGGATCCTTTCCCTGCTTCGTCGGGAAAGAGTTCCCGGCGTTCCCGTCGCATCTCAAGAGGAGGCCCTCTCAACAGGAACGGCGAGAGGAACTCCAGGGTCGTGCCACCATTCCAAGAGTCCCCCAGATGTCTCAGTCCATTCCAGAGGAACCTCTTTTCCCTTCACCGGCTCGTCTTTCACGCCGAGGATCGACTCACACCAAGGTGGCACGTGGCACAGCCCTGTGGGAAAGCCTCGTGGGAAAGCCTCGAGGGACAGCCTCGAGGGAAAGCCACAGATCCCTTGATCCACGTGACAGGAAGCGGGACACTACTGCTGCAGCTCGGGAGGAAAGCGCACGTGCATGCCCCCACTCGAGACGAGGCCTGACTCCCCTGGGGAGACTCAGAAGCACCCCAAGATCCATGGCAACACTGGAGAGGAATCCTCAGGTTCCGGCCCCGACTCCACACGAGGACTGAGGCCCCGGCATGGACGGGAGAGGAATCCCGAGAGGTCCCCTAGCAACTCGCATGGGGACTGGCCTTTCCTGAGGCCACCAGAGCGGGTCCCTGAGGTCCCCGTCGTAACTCGAGAAGACCTGCCGCAACTCGAGAAAATCCAGGAGGTTCTCCCCTCCAGGCGAGATGAGGCCCATTTCCGCTGAGGCGTCTCGAGGCTGATCACACCTCACCTCTGGAACTTCTAAAGGGTCCTTCACACCCTTGGTGAAAATCCAGAAGTTTCCCGACCTACCCGTCTCCACTCGAGAGGAATCACGAGGGTCCCGCCCACATCCAGAGGAGCCCCGTTTCCGCCTCGTAGCTCGAGATGAGGGATCCTTTCCCTGCTTCGTCGGGAAAGAGTTCCCGGCGTTCCCGTCGCATCTCAAGAGGAGGCCCTCTCAACAGGAACGGCGAGAGGAACTCCAGGGTCGTGCCACCATTCCAAGAGTCCCCCAGATGTCTCAGTCCATTCCAGAGGAACCTCTTTTCCCTTCACCGGCTCGTCTTTCACGCCGAGGATCGACTCACACCAAGGTGGCACGTGGCACAGCCCTGTGGGAAAGCCTCGTGGGAAAGCCTCGAGGGACAGCCTCGAGGGAAAGCCACAGATCCCTTGATCCACGTGACAGGAAGCGGGACACTACTGCTGCAGCTCGGGAGGAAAGCGCACGTGCATGCCCCCACTCGAGACGAGGCCTGACTCCCCTGGGGAGACTCAGAAGCACCCCAAGATCCATGGCAACACTGGAGAGGAATCCTCAGGTTCCGGCCCCGACTCCACACAAGGACTGAGGCCCCGGCATGGACGGGAGAGGAATCCCGAGAGGTCCCCTAGCAACTCGCATGGGGACTGGCCTTTCCTGAGGCCACCAGAGCGGGTCCCTGAGGTCCCCGTCGTAACTCGAGAAGACCTGCCGCAACTCGAGAAAATCCAGGAGGTTCTCCCCTCCAGGCGAGATGAGGCCCATTTCCGCTGAGGCGTCTCGAGGCTGATCACACCTCCCCTCTGGAACTTCGAAAGGGTCCTTCACACCCTTGGTGCAAATCCAGAAGTTCCCCGACCTAGCCGTCTCCACTCGAGAGGAATCACGAGGGTCCCGCCCACATCCAGAGGAGCCCCGTTTCCGCCTCGTAGCTCGAGATGTGGGATCCTTTCCCTGCTTCGTCGGGAAAGAGTTCCCGGCGTTCCCGTCGCATCTCAAGAGGAGGCCCTCTCAACAGGAACGGCGAGAGGAACTCCAGGGTCGTGCCACCATTCCAAGAGTCCCCCAGATGTCTCAGTCCATTCCAGAGGAACCTCTTTTCCCTTCACCGGCTCGTCTTTCACGCCGAGGATCGACTCACACCAAGGTGGCACGTGGCACAGCCCTGTGGGAAAGCCTCGTGGGAAAGCCTCGAGGGACAGCCTCGAGGGAAAGCCACAGATCCCTTGATCCACGTGACAGGAAGCGTGACACTACTGCTGTAGCTCGGGAGGAAAGCGCACGTGCATGCCCCCACTCGAGACGAGGCCTGACTCCCCTGGGGAGACTCAGAAGCACCCCAAGATCCATGGCAACACTGGAGAGGAATCCTCAGGTTCCGGCCCCGACTCCACACAAGGACTGAGGCCCCGGCATGGACGGGAGAGGAATCCCGAGTGGTCCCCTAGCAACTCGCATGGGGACTGGCCTTTCCTGAGGCCACCAGAGCGGGTCCCTGTGGTCCCCGTCGTAACTCAGGAAGACCTGCCGCAACTCGAGAAAATCCAGGAAGTTCTCCCCTCCAGGCGAGATGAGGCCCATTTCCGCTGAGGCGTCTCGAGGCTGATCACACCTCACCTCTGGAACTTCGAAAGGGTCCTACACACCCTTGGTGCAAATCAAGAAGTTCCCCGACCTAGCCTTCTGCACTCGAGAGGAATCACGTGGGTCCCGCCCACATCCAGAGGAGCCCCGTTTCCGCCTCGTAGCTCGAGATGAGGGATCCTTTCCCTGCTTCGTCGGGAAAGAGTTCCCGGCGTTCCCGTCGCATCTCAAGAGGAGGCCCTCTCAACAGGAACGGCGAGAGGAACTCCAGGGTCGTGCCACCATTCCAAGAGTCCCCCAGATGTCTCAGTCCATTCCAGAGGAACCTCTTTTCCCTTCACCGGCTCGTCTTTCACGCCGAGGATCGACTCACACCAAGGTGGCACGTGGCACAGCCCTGTGGGAAAGCCTCGTGGGAAAGCCTCGAGGGACAGCCTCGAGGGAAAGCCACAGATCCCTTGATCCACGTGACAGGAAGCGTGACACTACTGCTGCAGCTCGGGAGGAAAGCGCACGTGCATGCCCCCACTCGAGACGAGGCCTGACTCCCCTGGGGAGACTCAGAAGCACCCCAAGATCCATGGCAACACTGGAGAGGAATCCTCAGGTTCCGGCCCCGACTCCACACAAGGACTGAGGCCCCGGCATGGACGGGAGAGGAATCCCGAGAGGTCCCCTAGCAACTCGCATGGGGACACTCCTTTCCTGGGGCCACCAGAGCGGGTCCCTGAGGTCCCCGTCATAACTCAAGAAGACCTGCCGCAACTCGAGAAAATCCACGAGGTTCTCCCCTCCAGGCGAGATGAGGCCCATTTCCGCTTTGGCGTCTCGAGGCTGATCACACCTCACCTCTGGAACTTCGAAAGGCTCCTTCACACCCTTGGTGCAAATCCAGAAGTTCCCCGACCTAGCCGTCTCCACTCGAGAGGAATCACGAGGGTCCCGCCCACATCCAGAGGAGACCCGTTTCCGCCTCGTAGCTCGAGATGAGGGATCCTTTCCCTGCTTCGTCGGGAAAGAGTTCCCGGCATTCCCGTCGCATCTCAAGAGGAGGCCCTCTCAACAGGAACGGCAAGAGGATCTCCAGGGTCGTGCCACCATTCCAAGAGTCCCCCAGATGTCTCAGTCCATTCCAGAGGAACCTCTTTTCCCTTCACGGGCTCGTCTTTCACGCCGAGGATCGACTCACACCAAGGTGGCACGTGGCACAGCCCTGTGGGAAAGCCTCGTGGGAAAGCCTCGAGGGACAGCCTCGAGGGAAAGCCACAGATCCCTTGATCCACGTGACAGGAAGCGTGACACTACTGCTGCAGCGCGGGAGGAAAGCGCACGTGCATGCCCCCACTCGAGACGAGGCCTGACTCCCCTGGGGAGACTCAGAAGCACCCCAAGATCCATGGCAACACTGGAGAGGAATCCTCAGTTTCCGGCCCCGACTCCACACAAGGACTGAGGCCCCGGCATGGACGGGAGAGGAATCCCGAGAGGTCCCCTAGCAACTCGCATGGGGACTGGCCTTTCCTGAGGCCACCAGAGCGGGTCCCTGAGGTCCCCGTCGTAACTCGAGAAGACCTGCCGCAACTCGAGAAAATCCAGGAGGTTCTCCCCTCCAGGCGAGATGAGGCCCATTTCCGCTGAGGCGTCTCGAGGCTGATCACACCTCACCTCTGGATCTTCAAAAGGCTCCTTCACACCCTTGGTGCAAATCAAGAAGTTCCCCGACATACCCGTCTCCACTCGAGAGGAATCACGACGGTCCCGCCCACATCCAGAGGAGCCCCGTTTCCGCCTCGTAGCTCGAGATGAGGGATCCTTTCCCTGCTTCGTCGGGAAAGAGTTCCCGGCGTTCCCGTCGCATCTCAAGAGGAGGCCCTCTCAACAGGAATGGCAAGAGGAACTCCAGGGTCGTGCCACCATTCCAAGAGTCCCCCAGATGTCTCAGTCCATTCCAGAGGAACCTCTTTTCCCTTCACGGGCTCGTCTTTCACGCCGAGGATCGACTCCCACCAAGGTGGCACGTGGCACAGCCCTGTGGGAAAGCCTCGTGGGAAAGCCTCGAGGGACAGCCTCGAGGGAAAGCCACAGATCCCTTGATCCACGTGACAGGAAGCGTGACACTACTGCTGCAGCGCGGGAGGAAAGCGCACGTGCATGCCCCCACTCGAGACGAGGCCTGACTCCCCTGGGGAGACTCAGAAGCACCCCAAGATCCATGGCAACACTGGAGAGGAATCCTCAGGTTCCGGCCCCGACTCCACACAAGGACTGAGGCCCCGGCATGGACGGGAGAGGAATCCCGAGAGGTCCCCTAGCAACTCGCATGGGGACTGGCCTTTCCTGAGGCCACCAGAGCGGGTCCCTGAGGTCCCCGTCGTAACTCGAGAAGACCTGCCGCATCTCGAGAAAATCCAGGAGGTTCTCCCCTCCAGGCGAGATGAGGCCCATTTCCGCTGAGGCGTCTCGAGGCTGATCACACCTCACCTCTGGAACTTCGAAAGGGTCCTTCACACCCTTGGTGCAAATCAAGAAGTTCCCCGACATACCCGTCTCCACTCGAGAGGAATCACGAGGGTCCCGCCCACATCCAGAGGAGCCCCGTTTCCGCCTCGTAGCTCGAGATGAGGGATCCTTTCCCTGCTTCGTCGGGAAAGAGTTCCCGGCGTTCCCGTCGCATCTCAAGAGGAGGCCCTCTCAACAGGAACGGCGAGAGGAACTCCAGGGTCGTGCCACCATTCCAAGAGTCCCCCAGATGTCTCAGTCCATTCCAGAGGAACCTCTTTTCCCTTCACCGGCTCGTCTTTCACGCCGAGGATCGACTCACACCAAGGTGGCACGTGGCACAGCCCTGTGGGAAAGCCTCGTGGGAAAGCCTCGAGGGACAGCCTGGAGGGAAAGACACAGATCCCTTGATCCACGTGACAGGAAGCGTGGCACTACTGCTGCAGCTCGGGAGGAAAGCGCACGTGCATGCCCCCACTCGAGACGAGGCCTGACTCCCCTGGGGAGACTCAGAAGCACCCCAAGATCCATGGCAACACTGGAGAGGAATCCTCAGGTTCCGGCCCCGACTCCACACAAGGACTGAGGCCCCGGCATGGACGGGAGAGGAATCCCGAGAGGTCCCCTAGCAACTCGCATGGTGACTGGCCTTTCCTGAGGCCACCAGAGCGGGTCCCTGAGGTCCCCGTCGTAACTCGAGAAGACCTGCCGCAACTCGAGAAAATCCAGGAGGTTCTCCCCTCCAGGCGAGATGAGGCCCATTTCCGCTGAGGCGTCTCGAGGCTGATCACACCTCACCTCTGGAACTTCGAAAGGGTCCTTCACACCCTTGGTGCAAATCAAGAAGTTCCCCGACATACCCGTCTCCCCTGGAGAGGAATCACGAGGGTCCCGCCCACATCCAGAGGAGCCCCGTTTCCGCCTCGTAGCTCGAGATGAGGGATCCTTTCCCTGCTTCGTCGGGAAAGAGTTCCCGGCGTTCCCGTCGCATCTCAAGAGGAGGCCCTCTCAACAGGAACGGCGAGAGGAACTCCAGGGTCGTGCCACCATTCCAAGAGTCCCCCAGATGTCTCAGTCCATTCCAGAGGAACCTCTTTTCCCTTCACCGGCTCGTCTTTCACGCCGAGGATCGACTCACACCAAGGTGGCACGTAGCACAGCCCTGTGGGAAAGCCTCGTGGGAAAGCCTCGAGGGACAGCCTCGAGGGAAAGCCACAGTTCCCTTGATCCACGTGACAGGAAGCGGGACACTACTGCTGCAGCTCGGGAGGAAAGCGCACGTGCATGCCCCCACTCGAGACGAGGCCTGACTCCCCTGGGGAGACTCAGAAGCACCCCAAGATCCATGGCAACACTGGAGAGGAATCCTCAGGTTCCGGCCCCGACTCCACACGAGGACTGAGGCCCCGGCATGGACGGGAGAGGAATCCCGAGAGGTCCCCTAGCAACTCGCATGGGGACTGGCCTTTCCTGAGGCCACCAGAGCGGGTCCCTGAGGTCCCCGTCGTAACTCGAGAAGACCTGCCGCAACTCGAGAAAATCCAGGAGGTTCTCCCCTCCAGGCAAGATGAGGCCCATTTCCGCTGAGGCGTCTCGAGGCTGATCACACCTCCCCTCTGGAACTTCGAAAGGGTCCTTCACACCCTTGGTGCAAATCCAGAAGTTCCCGACATACCCGTCTCCACTCGAGAGGAATCACGAGGGTCCCGCCCACATCCAGAGGAGCCCCGTTTCCGCCTCGTAGCTCGAGATGAGGGATCCTTTCCCTGCTTCGTCGGGAAAGAGTTCCCGGCGTTCCCGTCGCATCTCAAGAGGAGGCCCTCTCAACAGGAACGGCGAGAGGAACTCCAGGGTCGTGCCACCATTCCAAGAGTCCCCCAGATGTCTCAGTCCATTCCAGAGGAACCTCTTTTCCCTTCACCGGCTCGTCTTTCACGCCGAGGATCGACTCACACCAAGGTGGCACGTGGCACAGCCCTGTGGGAAAGCCTCGTGGGAAAGCCTCGAGGGACAGCCTCGAGGGAAAGCCACAGATCCCTTGATCCACGTGACAGGAAGCGGGACACTACTGCTGCAGCTCGGGAGGAAAGCGCACGTGCATGCCCCCACTCGAGACGAGGCCTGACTCCCCTGGGGAGTCTCAGAAGCACCCCAAGATCCATGGCAACACTGGAGAGGAATCCTCAGGTTCCGGCCCCGACTCCACACGAGGACTGAGGCCCCGGCATGGACGGGAGAGGAATCCCGAGAGGTCCCCTAGCAACTCGCATGGGGACTGGCCTTTCCTGAGGCCACCAGAGCGGGTCCCTGAGGTCCCCGTCGTAACTCGAGAAGACCTGCCGCAACTCGAGAAAATCCAGGAGGTTCTCCCCTCCAGGCGAGATGAGGCCCATTTCCGCTGAGGCGTCTCGAGGCTGATCACACCTCACCTCTGGAACTTCGAAAGGGTCCTTCACACCCTTGGTGCAAATCCAGAAGTTCCCCGACCTAGCCGTCTCCACTCGAGAGGAATCACGAGGGTCCCGCCCACATCCAGAGGAGCCCCGTTTCCGCCTCGTAGCTCGAGATGAGGGATCCTTTCCCTGCTTCGTCGGGAAAGAGTTCCCGGCGTTCCCGTCGCATCTCAAGAGGAGGCCCTCTCAACAGGAACGGCGAGAGGAACTCCAGGGTCGTGCCACCATTCCAAGAGTCCCCCAGATGTCTCAGTCCATTCCAGAGGAACCTCTTTTCCCTTCACCGGCTCGTCTTTCACGCCGAGGATCGACTCACACCAAGGTGGCACGTGGCACAGCCCTGTGGGAAAGCCTCGTGGGAAAGCCTCGAGGGACAGCCTCGAGGGAAAGCCACAGATCCCTTGATCCACGTGACAGGAAGCGGGACACTACTGCTGCAGCTCGGGAGGAAAGCGCACGTGCATGCCCCCACTCGAGACGAGGCCTGACTCCCCTGGGGAGTCTCAGAAGCACCCCAAGATCCATGGCAACACTGGAGAGGAATCCTCAGGTTCCGGCCCCGACTCCACACGAGGACTGAGGCCCCGGCATGGACGGGAGAGGAATCCCGAGAGGTCCCCTAGCAACTCGCATGGGGACTGGCCTTTCCTGAGGCCACCAGAGCGGGTCCCTGAGGTCCCCGTCGTAACTCGAGAAGACCTGCCGCAACTCGAGAAAATCCAGGAGGTTCTCCCCTCCAGGCAAGATGAGGCCCATTTCCGCTGAGGCGTCTCGAGGCTGATCACACCTCACCTCTGGAACTTCGAAAGGGTCCTTCACACCCTTGGTGCAAATCCAGAAGTTCCCCGACATACCCGTCTCCACTCGAGAGGAATCACGAGGGTCCCGCCCACATCCAGAGGAGCCCCGTTTCCGCCTCGTAGCTCGAGATGAGGGATCCTTTCCCTGCTTCGTCGGGAAAGAGTTCCCGGCGTTCCCGTCGCATCTCAAGAGGAGGCCCTCTCAACAGGAACGGCGAGAGGAACTCCAGGGTCGTGCCACCATTCCAAGAGTCCCCCAGATGTCTCAGTCCATTCCAGAGGAACCTCTTTTCCCTTCACCGGCTCGTCTTTCACGCCGAGGATCGACTCACACCAAGGTGGCACGTGGCACAGCCCTGTGGGAAAGCCTCGTGGGAAAGCCTCGAGGGACAGCCTCGAGGGAAAGCCACAGATCCCTTGATCCACGTGACAGGAAGCGTGACACTACTGCTGCAGCTCGGGAGGAAAGCGCACGTGCATGCCCCCACTCGAGACGAGGCCTGACTCCCCTGGGGAGACTCAGAAGCACCCCAAGATCCATGGCAACACTGGAGAGGAATCCTCAGGTTCTGGCCCCGATTCCACACAAGGAATGAGGCCCCGGCATGGACGGGAGAGGAATCCCGAGAGGTCCCCTAGCCACTCGCATGGGGACTGGCCTTTCCTGAGGCCACCAGAGCGGGTCCCTGAGGTCCCCGTCGTAACTCGAGAAGACCTGCCGCAACTCGAGAAAATCCAGGAGGTTCTCCCCTCCAGGCGAGATGAGGCCCATTTCCGCTGAGGTGTCTCGAGGCTGATCACACCTCCCCTCTGGAACTTCGAAAGGGTCCTTCACACCCTTGGTGCAAATCCAGAAGTTCCCGACATACCCGTCTCCACTCGAGAGGAATCACGAGGGTCCCGCCCACATCCAGAGGAGCCCCGTTTCCGCCTCGTAGCTCGAGATGAGGGATCCTTTCCCTGCTTCGTCGGGAAAGAGTTCCCGGCGTTCCCGTCGCATCTCAAGAGGAGGCCCTCTCAACAGGAACGGCGAGAGGAACTCCAGGGTCGTGCCAGCATTCCAAGAGTCCCCCAGATGTCTCAGTCCATTCCAGAGGAACCTCTTTTCCCTCACCGGCTCGTCTTTCACGCCGAGGATCGACTCACACCAAGGTGGCACGTGGCACAGCCCTGTGGGAAAGCCTCGTGGGAAAGCCTCGAGGGACAGCCTCGAGGGAAAGCCACAGATCCCTTGATCCACGTGACAGGACGCGTGACACTACTGCTGCAGCTCGGGAGGAAAGCGCACGTGCATGCCCCCAATCGAGACGAGGCCTGACTCCCCTGGGGAGACTCAGAAGCACCCCAAGATCCATGGCAACACTGGAGAGGAATCCTCAGGTTCCGGCCCCGACTCCACACGAGGACTGAGGCCCCGGCATGGACGGGAGAGGAATCCCGAGAGGTCCCCTAGCAACTCGCATGGGGACTGGCCTTTCCTGAGGCCACCAGAGCGGGTCCCTGAGGTCCCCGTCGTAACTCGAGAAGACCTGCCGCAACTCGAGAAAATCCAGGAGGTTCTCCCCTCCAGGCGAGATGAGGCCCATTTCCGCTGAGGCGTCTCGAGGCTGATCACACCTCACCTCTGGAACTTCGAAAGGGTCCTTCACACCCTTGGTGCAAATCCAGAAGTTCCCCGACATACCCGTCTCCACTCGACAGGAATCACGAGGGTCCCGCCCACATCCAGAGGAGCCCCGTTTCCGCCTCGTAGCTCGAGATGAGGGATCCTTTCCCTGCTTCGTCGGGAAAGAGTTCCCGGCGTTCCCGTCGCATCTCAAGAGGAGGCCCTCTCAACAGGAACGGCGAGAGGAACTCCAGGGTCGTGCCACCATTCCAAGAGTCCCCCAGATGTCTCAGTCCATTCCAGAGGAACCTCTTTTCCCTTCACCGGCTCGTCTTTCACGCCGAGGATCGACTCACACCAAGGTGGCACGTGGCACAGCCCTGTGGGAAAGCCTCGTGGGAAAGCCTCGAGGGACAGCCTCGAGGGAAAGCCACAGATCCCTTGATCCACGTGACAGGAAGCGTGACACTACTGCTGCAGCTCGGGAGGAAAGCGCACGTGCATGCCCCCACTCGAGACGAGGCCTGACTCCCCTGGGGAGACTCAGAAGCACCCCAAGATCCATGGCAACACTGGAGAGGAATCCTCAGGTTCTGGCCCCGATTCCACACAAGGACTGAGGCCCCGGCATGGACGGGAGAGGAATCCCGAGAGGTCCCCTAGCAACTCGCATGGGGACTGGCCTTTCCTGAGGCCACCAGAGCGGGTCCCTGAGGTCCCCGTCGTAACTCGAGAAGACCTGCCGCAACTCGAGAAAATCCAGGAGGTTCTCCCCTCCAGGCGAGATGAGGCCCATTTCCGCTGAGGTGTCTCGAGGCTGATCACACCTCCCCTCTGGAACTTCGAAAGGGTCCTTCACACCCTTGGTGCAAATCCAGAAGTTCCCGACATACCCGTCTCCACTCGAGAGGAATCACGAGGGTCCCGCCCACATCCAGAGGAGCCCCGTTTCCGCCTCGTAGCTCGAGATGAGGGATCCTTTCCCTGCTTCGTCGGGAAAGAGTTCCCGGCGTTCCCGTCGCATCTCAAGAGGAGGCCCTCTCAACAGGAACGGCGAGAGGAACTCCAGGGTCGTGCCACCATTCCAAGAGTCCCCCAGATGTCTCAGTCCATTCCAGAGGAACCTCTTTTCCCTTCACCGGCTCGTCTTTCACGCCGAGGATCGACTCACACCAAGGTGGCACGTGGCACAGCCCTGTGGGAAAGCCTCGTGGGAAAGCCTCGAGGGACAGCCTCGAGGGAAAGCCACAGATCCCTTGATCCACGTGACAGGAAGCGTGACACTACTGCTGCAGCTCGGGAGGAAAGCGCACGTGCATGCCCCCACTCGAGACGAGGCCTGACTCCCCTGGGGAGACTCAGAAGCACCCCAAGATCCATGGCAACACTGGAGAGGAATCCTCAGGTTCCGGCCCCGACTCCACACGAGGACTGAGGCCCCGGCATGGACGGGAGAGGAATCCCGAGAGGTCCCCTAGCAACTCGCATGGGGACTGGCCTTTCCTGAGGCCACCAGAGCGGGTCCCTGAGGTCCCCGTCGTAACTCGAGAAGACCTGCCGCAACTCGAGAAAATCCAGGAGGTTCTCCCCTCCAGGCAAGATGAGGCCCATTTCCGCTGAGGCGTCTCGAGGCTGATCACACCTCACCTCTGGAACTTCGAAAGGGGCCTTCACACCCTTGGTGCAAATCCAGAAGTTCCCCGACATACCCGTCTCCACTCGAGAGGAATCACGAGGGTCCCGCCCACATCCAGAGGAGCCCCGTTTCCGCCTCGTAGCTCGAGATGAGGGATCCTTTCCCTGCTTCGTCGGGAAAGAGTTCCCGGCGTTCCATCGCATCTCAAGAGGAGGCCCTCTCAACAGGAACGGCGAGAGGAACTCCAGGGTCGTGCCAGCATTCCAAGAGTCCCCCAGATGTCTCAGTCCATTCCAGAGGAACCTCTTTTCCCTTCACCGGCTCGTCTTTCACGCCGAGGATCGACTCACACCAAGGTGGCACGTGGCACAGCCCTGTGGGAAAGCCTCGTGGGAAAGCCTCGAGGGACAGCCTCGAGGGAAAGCCACAGATCCCTTGATCCACGTGACAGGAAGCGTGACACTACTGCTGCAGCTCGGGAGGAAAGCGCACGTGCATGCCCCCACTCGAGACGAGGCCTGACTCCCCTGGGGAGACTCAGAAGCACCCCAAGATCCATGGCAACACTGGAGAGGAATCCTCAGGTTCCGGCCCCGACTCCACCCAAGGACTGAGGCCCCAGCATGGACGGGAGAGGAATCCCGAGAGGTCCCCTAGCAACTCGCATGGGGACTGGCCTTTCCTGAGGCCACCAGAGCGGGTCCCTGAGGTCCCCGTCGTAACTCGAGAAGACCTGCCGCAACTCGAGAAAATCCAGGAGGTTCTCCCCTCCAGGCGAGATGAGGCCCATTTCCGCTGAGGTGTCTCGAGGCTGATCACACCTCCCCTCTGGAACTTCGAAAGGGTCCTTCACACCCTTGGTGCAAATCCTGAAGTTCCCGCCATCCCGTCTCCACTCGAGAGGAATCACGAGGGTCCCGCCCACATCCAGAGGAGCCCCGTTTCCGCCTCGTAGCTCGAGATGAGGGATCCTTTCCCTGCTTCGTCGGGAAAGAATTCCCGGCGTTCCCGTCGCATCTCAAGAGGAGGCCCTCTCAACAGGAACGGCGAGAGGAACTCCAGGGTCGTGCCACCATTCCAAGAGTCCCCCAGATGTCTCAGTCCATTCCAGAGGAACCTCTTTTCCCTTCACCGGCTCGTCTTTCACGCCGAGGATCGACTCACACCAAGGTGGCACGTGGCACAGCCCTGTGGGAAAGCCTCGTGGGAAAGCCTCGAGGGACAGCCTCGAGGGAAAGCCACAGATCCCTTGATCCACGTGACAGGAAGCGTGACACTACTGCTGCAGCTCGGGAGGAAAGCGCACGTGCATGCCCCCACTCGAGACGAGGCCTGACTCCCCTGGGGAGACTCAGAAGCACCCCAAGATCCATGGCAACACTGGAGAGGAATCCTCAGGTTCCGGCCCCGACTCCACACGAGGACTGAGGCCCCGGCATGGACGGGAGAGGAATCCCGAGAGGTCCCCTAGCAACTCGCATGGGGACTGGCCTTTCCTGAGGCCACCAGAGCGGGTCCCTGAGGTCCCCTTCGTAACTCGAGAAGACCTGCCGCAACTCGAGAAAATACAGGAGGTTCTCCCCTCCAGGCGAGATGAGGCCCATTTCCGCTGAGGCGTCTCGAGGCTGATCACACCTCACCTCTGGAACTTCGAAAGGGTCCTTCACACCCTTGGTGCAAATCCAGAAGTTCCCCGACATACCCGTCTCCACTCGAGAGGAATCACGAGGGTCCCGCCCACATCCAGAGGAGCCCCGTTTCCGCCTCGTAGCTCGAGATGAGGGATCCTGTCCCTGCTTCGTCGGGAAAGAGTTCCCGGCGTTCCCGTCGCATCTCAAGAGGAGGCCCTCTCAACAGGAACGGCGAGAGGAACTCCAGGGTCGTGCCAGCATTCCAAGAGTCCCCCAGATGTCTCAGTCCATTCCAGAGGAACCTCTTTTCCCTTCACCGGCTCGTCTTTCACGCCGAGGATCGACTCACACCAAGGTGGCACGTGGCACAGCCCTGTGGGAAAGCCTCGTGGGAAAGCCTCGAGGGACAGCCTCGAGGGAAAGCCACAGATCCCTTGATCCACGTGACAGGAAGCGTGACACTACTGCTGCAGCTCGGGAGGAAAGCGCACGTGCATGCCCCCCACTCGAGACGAGGCCTGACTCCCCTGGGGAGACTCAGAAGCACCCCAAGATCCATGGCAACACTGGAGAGGAATCCTCAGGTTCCGGCCCCGACTCCACCCAAGGACTGAGGCCCAAGCATGGACGGGAGAGGAATCCCGAGAGGTCCCCTAGCAACTCGCATGGGGACTGGCCTTTCCTGCGGCCACCAGAGCGGGTCCCTGAGGTCCCCGTCGTCACTCGAGAAGACCTGCCGCAACTCGAGAAAATCCAGGAGGTTCTCCCCTCCAGGCGAGATGAGGCCGATTTCCGCTGAGGTGTCTCGAGGCTGATCACACCTCCCCTCTGGAACTTCGAAAGGGTCCTTCACACCCTTGGTGCAAATCCAGAAGTTCCCCGACATACCCGTCTCCACTCGAGAGGAATCACGAGGGTCCCTCCCACATCCAGAGGAGCCCCGTTTCCGCCTCGTAGCTCGAGATGAGGGATCCTTTCCCTGCTTCGTCGGGAAAGAGTTCCCGGCGTTCCCGTCGCATCTCAAGAGGAGGCCCTCTCAACAGGAACGGCGAGAGGAACTCCAGGGTCGTGCCACCATTCCAAGAGTCCCCCAGATGTCTCAGTCCATTCCAGAGGAACCTCTTTTCCCTTCACCGGCTCGTCTTTCACGCCGAGGATCGACTCACACCAAGGTGGCACGTGGCACAGCCCTGTGGGAAAGCCTCGTGGGAAAGCCTCGAGGGACAGCCTCGAGGGAAAGCCACAGATCCCTTGATCCACGTGACAGGAAGCGTGACACTACTGCTGCAGCTCGGGAGGAAAGCGCACGTGCATGCCCCCACTCGAGACGAGGCCTGACTCCCCTGGGGAGACTCAGAAGCACCCCAAGATCCATGGCAACACTGGAGAGGAATCCTCAGGTTCCGGCCCCGACTCCACACGAGGACTGAGGCCCCGGCATGGACGGGAGAGGAATCCCGAGAGGTCCCCTAGCAACTCGCATGGGGACTGGCCTTTCCTGAGGCCACCAGAGCGGGTCCCTGAGGTCCCCGTCGTAACTCGAGAAGACCTGCCGCAACTCGAGAAAATCCAGGAGGTTCTCCCCTCCAGGCGAGATGAGGCCCATTTCCGCTGAGGCGTCTCGAGGCTGATCACACCTCACCTCTGGAACGTCGAAAGGGTCCTTCACACCCTTGGTGCAAATCCAGAAGTTCCCCGACCTAGCCGTCTCCACTCGAGAGGAATGACGAGGGTCCCGCCCACATCCAGAGGAGCCCCGTTTCCGCCTCGTAGCTCGAGATGAGGGATCCTGTCCCTGCTTCGTCGGGAAAGAGTTCCCGGCGTTCCCGTCGCATCTCAAGAGGAGGCCCTCTCAACAGGAACGGCGAGAGGAACTCCAGGGTCGTGCCACCATTCCAAGAGTCCCCCAGATGTCTCAGTCCATTCCAGAGGAACCTCTTTTCCCTTCACCGGCTCGTCTTTCACGCCGAGGATCGACTCACACCAAGGTGGCACGTGGCACAGCCCTGTGGGAAAGCCTCGTGGGAAAGCCTCGAGGGACAACCTCGAGGGAAAGCCACAGATCCCTTGATCCACGTGACAGGAAGCGTGACACTACTGCTGCAGCTCGGGAGGAAAGCGCACGTGCATGCCCCGACTCGAGACGAGGCCTGACTCCCCTGGGGAGACTCAGAAGCACCCCAAGATCCATGGCAACACTGGAGAGGAATCCTCAGGTTCCGGCCCCGACTCCACACAAGGACTGAGGCCCCGGCATGGACGGGAGAGGAATCCCGAGAGGTCCCCTAGCAACTCGCATGGGGACTGGCCTTTCCTGAGGCCACCAGAGCGGGTCCCTGATGTCCCCATCGTAACTCGAGTAGACCTGCCGCAACTCGAGAAAATCCAGGAGGTTCTCCCCTCCAGGCGAGATGAGGCCCATTTCCGCTGAGGCGTCTCGAGGCTGATCACACCTCACCTCTGGAACTTGGAAAGGGTCCTTCACACCCTTGGTGCAAATCAAGAAGTTCCCCGACATACCCGTCTCCACTCGAGAGGAATCACGAGGGTCCCGCCCACATCCAGAGGAGCCCCGTTTCCGACTCGTAGCTCGAGATGAGGGATCCTGTCCCTGCTTCGTCGGGAAAGAGTTCCCGGCGTTCCCGTTGCATCTCAAGAGGAGGCCCTCTCAACAGGAACGGCGAGAGGAACTCCAGGGTCGTGCCACCATTCCAAGAGTCCCCCAGATGTCTCAGTCCATTCCAGAGGAACCTCTTTTCCCTTCACCGGCTCGTCTTTCACGCCGAGGATCGACTCACACCAAGGTGGCACGTGGCACAGCCCTGTGGGAAAGCCTCGTGGGAAAGCCTCGAGGGACAGCCTCGAGGGAAAGCCACAGATCCCTTGATCCACGTGACAGGAAGCGTGACACTACTGCTGCAGCTCGGGAGGAAAGCGCACGTGCATGCCCCCACTCGAGACGAGGCCTGACTCCCCTGGGGAGACTCAGAAGCACCCCAAGATCCATGGCAACACTGGAGAGGAATCCTCAGGTTCCGGCCCCGACTCCACACAAGGACTGAGGCCCCCGGCATGGACGGGAGAGTAATCCCGAGAGGTCCCCTAGCAACTCGCATGGGGACTGGCCGTTCCTGAGGCCACCAGAGCGGGTCCCTGATGTCCCCATCGTAACTCGAGAAGACCTGCCGCAACTCGAGAAAATCCAGGAGGTTCTCCCCTTCAGGCGAGATGAGGCCCATTTCCGCTGAGGCGTCTCGAGGCTGATCACACCTCCCCTCTGGAACTTCGAAAGGCTCCTTCACACCCTTGGCGCAAATCAAGGAGTTCCCGACATACCCGTCTCAACTCGAGAGGAATCACGAGGGTCCCGCCCACATTCAGAGGAGCCCCGTTTCCGCCTCGTAGCTTGAAATGAGGGATCCTTTCCCTGCTTCGTCGGGAAAGAGTTCCCGGCGTTCCCGTCGCATCTCAAGAGGAGGCCCTCTCAACAGGAAAGGCGAGAGGAACTCCAGGGTCGTGCCACCATTCCAAGAGTCCCCCAGATGTCTCAGTCCATTCCAGAGGAACCTCTTTTCCCTTCACCGGCTCGTCTTTCACGCCGAGGATCGACTCACACCAAGGTGGCACGTGGCACAGCCCTGTGGGAAAGCCTCGTGGGAAAGCCTCGAGGGACAGCCTCGAGGGAAAGCCACAGATCCCTTGATCCACGTGACAGGAAGCGTGACACTACTGCTGCAGCTCGGGAGGAAAGCGCACGTGCATGCCCCCACTCGAGACGAGGCCTGACTCCCCTGGGGAGACTCAGAAGCACCCCAAGATCCATGGCAACACTGGAGAGGAATCCTCAGGTTCCGGCCCCGACTCCACACAAGGGCTGAGGCCCCGGCATGGACGGGAGAGGAATCCCGAGAGGTCCCCTAGCAACTCGCATGGGGACTGGCCTTTCCTGAGGCCACCAGAGCGGGTCCCTGAGGTCCCCGTCGTAACTCGAGAAGACCTGCCGCAACTCGAGAAAATCCAGGAGGTTCTCCCCTCCAGGCGAGATGAGGCCCATTTCCGCTGAGGCGTCTCGAGGCTGATCACACCTCACCTCTGGAACTTCGAAAGGGTCCTTCACACCCTTGGTGCAAATCAAGAAGTTCCCCGACATACCCGTCTCCACTCTAGAGGAATCACGAGGGTCCCGCCCACATCCAGAGGAGCCCCGTTTCCGCCTCGTAGCTCGAGATGAGGGATCCTTTCCCTGCTTCGTCGGGAAAGATTTCCCGGCGATCCCGTCGCATCTCAAGAGGAGGCCCTCTCAACAGGAACGGCGAGAGGAACTCCAGGGTCGTGCCACCATTCCAAGAGTCCCCCAGATGTCTCAGTCCATTCCAGAGGAACCTCTTTTCCCTTCACCGGCTCGTCTTTCACGCCGAGGATCGACTCACACCAAGGTGGCACGTGGCCACAGCCCTGTGGGAAAGCCTCGTGGGAAAGCCTCGAGGGACAGTCTCGAGGGAAAGCCACAGATCCCTTGATCCACGTGACAGGAAGCGTGACACTACTGCTGCAGCTCGGGAGGAAAGCGCACGTGCATGCCCCCACTCGAGACGAGGCCTGACTCCCCTGGGGAGACTCAGAAGCACCCCAAGATACATGGCAACACTGGAGAGGAATCCTCAGGTTCCGGCCCCGACTCCACACAAGGACTGAGGCCCCGGCATGGACGGGAGAGGAATCCCGAGAGGTCCCCTAGCAACTCGCATGGGGACTGGCCTTTCCTGAGGCCACCAGAGCGGGTCCCTGAGGTCCCAGTCGTAACTCGAGAAGACCTGCCGCAACTCGAGAAAATCCAGGAGGTTCTCCCCTCCAGGAGAGATGAGGCCCATTTCCGCTGAGGCGTCTCGAGGCTGATCACACCTCACCTCTGGAACTTCGAAAGGGTCCTTCACACCCTTGGTGCAAATCAAGAAGTTCCCCGACATACCCGTCTCCACTCGAGTGGAATCACGAGGGTCCCGCCCACATCCAGAGGAGCCCCGTTTCCGCCTCGTAGTTCGAGATGAGCAATCCTTTCCCTGCTTCGTCGGGAAAGAGTTCCCGGCGTTCCCGTCGCATCTCAAGAGGAGGCCCTCTCAACAGGAACGGCGAGAGGAACTCCAGGGTCGTGCCACCATTCCAAGAGTCCCCCAGATGTCTCAGTCCATTCCAGAGGAACCTCTTTTCCCTTCACCGGCTCGTCTTTCACGCCGAGGATCGACTCACACCAAGGTGGCACGTGGCACAGCCCTGTGGGAAAGCCTCGTGGGAAAGCCTCGAGGGACAGCCTCGAGGGAAAGCCACAGATCCCTTGATCCACGTGACAGGAAGCGTGACACTACTGCTGCAGCTCGGGAGGAAAGCGCACGTGCATGCCCCCACTCGAGACGAGGCCTGACTCCCCTGGGGAGACTCAGAAGCACCCCAAGATCCTTGGCAACACTGGAGAGGAATCCTCAGGTTCCGGCCCCGACTCCACACAAGGACTGAGGCCCCGGCATGGACGGGAGAGGAATCCCGAGAGGTCCCCTAGCAACTCGCATGGGGACTGGCCTTTCCTGAGGCCACCAGAGCGGGTCCCTGAGGTCCCCTTCGTAACTCGAGAAGACCTGCCGCAACTCGAGAAAATCCAGGAGGTTCTCCCCTCCAGGCGAGATGAGGCCCATTTCCGCTGAGGCGTCTCGAGGCTGATCACACCTCACCTCTGGAACTTCGAAAGGCTCCTTCACACCCTTGGCGCAAATCAAGAATTTCCCCGACCTAGCCGTCTCCACTCGAGAGGAATCACGAGGGTCCCGCCCACATCCAGAGGAGCCCCGTTTCCGCCTCGTAGCTCGAGATGAGGGATCCTTTCCCGGCTTCGTCAGGAAAGAGTTCCCGGCGTTCCCGTCGCATCTCAAGAGGACGCCCTCTCAACAGGAACGGTGAGAGGAACTCCAGGGTCGTGCCACCATTCCAAGAGTCCCCCAGATGTCTCAGTCCATTCCAGAGGAACCTCTTTTCCCTTCACCGGCTCGTCTTTCACGCCGAGGATCGACTCACAACAAGGTGGCACGTGGCACAGCCCTGTGGAAAAGCCTCGTGGGAAAGCCTCGAGGGACAGCCTCGAGGGAAAGCCACAGATCCCTTGATCCACGTGACAGGAAGCGTGACACTACTGCTGCAGCTCGGGAGGAAAGCGCACGTGCATGCCCCCACTCGAGACGAGGCCTGACTCCCCTGGGGAGACTCAGAAGCACCCCAAGATCCATGGCAACACTGGAGAGGAATCCTCAGGTTCCGGCCCCGACTCCACACAAGGGCTGAGGCCCCGGCATGGACGGGAGAGGAATCCCGAGAGGTCCCCTAGCAACTCGCATGGGGACTGGCCTTTCCTGAGGCCACCAGAGCGGGTCCCTGAGGTCCCCGTCGTAACTCGAGAAGACCTACCGCAACTCGAGAAAATCCAGGAGGTTCTCCCCTCCAGGCGAGATGAGGCCCATTTCCGCTGAGGCGTCTCGAGGCTGATCACACCTCACCTCTGGAACTTCGAAAGGGTCCTTCACACCCTTGGTGCAAATCAAGAAGTTCCCCGACATACCCGTCTCCACTCTAGAGGAATCACGAGGGTCCCGCCCACATCCAGAGGAGCCCCGTTTCCGCCTCGTAGCTCGAGATGAGGGATCCTTTCCCTGCTTCGTCGGGAAAGATTTCCCGGCGATCCCGTCGCATCTCAAGAGGAGGCCCTCTCAACAGGAACGGCGAGAGGAACTCCAGGGTCGTGCCACCATTCCAAGAGTCCCCCAGATGTCTCAGTCCATTCCAGAGGAACCTCTTTTCCCTTCACCGGCTCGTCTTTCACGCCGAGGATCGACTCACACCAAGGTGGCACGTGGCACAGCCCTGTGGGAAAGCCTCGTGGGAAAGCCTCGAGGGACAGCCTCGAGGGAAAGCCACAGATCCCTTGATCCACGTGACAGGAAGCGTGACACTACTGCTGCAGCTCGGGAGGAAAGCGCACGTGCATGCCCCCACTCGAGACGAGGCCTGACTCCCCTGGGGAGACTCAGAAGCACCCCAAGATACATGGCAACACTGGAGAGGAATCCTCAGGTTCCGGCCCCGACTCCACACAAGGACTGAGGCCCCGGCATGGACGGGAGAGGAATCCCGAGAGGTCCCCTAGCAACTCGCATGGGGACTGGCCTTTCCTGAGGCCACCAGAGCGGGTCCCTGAGGTCCCAGTCGTAACTCGAGAAGACCTGCCGCAACTCGAGAAAATCCAGGAGGTTCTCCCCTCCAGGAGAGATGAGGCCCATTTCCGCTGAGGCGTCTCGAGGCTGATCACACCTCACCTCTGGAACTTCGAAAGGGTCCTTCACACCCTTGGTGCAAATCAAGAAGTTCCCCGACATACCCGTCTCCACTCGAGTGGAATCACGAGGGTCCCGCCCACATCCAGAGGAGCCCCGTTTCCGCCTCGTAGTTCGAGATGAGCAATCCTTTCCCTGCTTCGTCGGGAAAGAGTTCCCGGCGTTCCCGTCGCATCTCAAGAGGAGGCCCTCTCAACAGGAACGGCGAGAGGAACTCCAGGGTCGTGCCACCATTCCAAGAGTCCCCCAGATGTCTCAGTCCATTCCAGAGGAACCTCTTTTCCCTTCACCGGCTCGTCTTTCACGCCGAGGATCGACTCACACCAAGGTGGCACGTGGCACAGCCCTGTGGGAAAGCCTCGTGGGAAAGCCTCGAGGGACAGCCTCGAGGGAAAGCCACAGATCCCTTGATCCACGTGACAGGAAGCGTGACACTACTGCTGCAGCTCGGGAGGAAAGCGCACGTGCATGCCCCCACTCGAGACGAGGCCTGACTCCCCTGGGGAGACTCAGAAGCACCCCAAGATCCTTGGCAACACTGGAGAGGAATCCTCAGGTTCCGGCCCCGACTCCACACAAGGACTGAGGCCCCGGCATGGACGGGAGAGGAATCCCGAGAGGTCCCCTAGCAACTCGCATGGGGACTGGCCTTTCCTGAGGCCACCAGAGCGGGTCCCTGAGGTCCCCTTCGTAACTCGAGAAGACCTGCCGCAACTCGAGAAAATCCAGGAGGTTCTCCCCTCCAGGCGAGATGAGGCCCATTTCCGCTGAGGCGTCTCGAGGCTGATCACACCTCACCTCTGGAACTTCGAAAGGCTCCTTCACACCCTTGGCGCAAATCAAGAATTTCCCCGACCTAGCCGTCTCCACTCGAGAGGAATCACGAGGGTCCCGCCCACATCCAGAGGAGCCCCGTTTCCGCCTCGTAGCTCGAGATGAGGGATCCTTTCCCGGCTTCGTCAGGAAAGAGTTCCCGGCGTTCCCGTCGCATCTCAAGAGGACGCCCTCTCAACAGGAACGGTGAGAGGAACTCCAGGGTCGTGCCACCATTCCAAGAGTCCCCCAGATGTCTCAGTCCATTCCAGAGGAACCTCTTTTCCCTTCACCGGCTCGTCTTTCACGCCGAGGATCGACTCACAACAAGGTGGCACGTGGCACAGCCCTGTGGAAAAGCCTCGTGGGAAAGCCTCGAGGGACAGCCTCGAGGGAAAGCCACAGATCCCTTGATCCACGTGACAGGAAGCGTGACACTACTGCTGCAGCTCGGGAGGAAAGCACACGTGCATGCCCCCACACGGGACGAGGCCTGACTCCCCTGGGGAGACTCAGAAGCACCCCAAGATCCATGGCAACACTGGAGAGGAATCCTCAGGTTCCGGCCCCGACTCCACACAAGGACTGAGGCCCCGGCATGGACGGAAGAGGAATCCCGAGAGGTCCCCTAGCAACTCGCATGGGGACTGGCCTTTCCTGAGGCCACCAGAGCGGGTCCCTGAGGTCCCCGTCGTAACTCGAGAAGACCTGCCGCAACTCGAGAAAATCCAGGATGTTCTCCCCTCCAGGCGAGATGAGGCCCATTTCCGCTGAGGCGTCTCGAGGCTGATCACACCTCACCTCTGGAACTTCGAAAGGGTCCTTCACACCCTTGGTGCAAATCCAGAAGTTCCCCGACCTACCCGTCTCCACTCGAGAGGAATCACGAGGGACCCGCCCACATCCAGAGGAGCCCCGTTTCCGCCTCGTAGCTCGAGATGAGGGATCCTTTCCCTGCTTCGTCGGGAAAGAGTTCCCGGCGTTCCCGTCGCATCTCAAGAGGAGGCCCTCTCAACAGGAACGGCGAGAGGAACTCCAGGGTCGTGTCACCATTCCACGAGTCCCCCAGATGTCTCAGTCCATTCCAGAGGAACCTCTTTTCCCTTCACCGGCTCGTCTTTCACGCCGAGGATCGACTCACACCAAGGTGGCACGTGGCACAGCCCTGTGGGAAAGCCTCGTGGGAAAGCCTCGAGGGACAGCCTCGAGGGAAAGCCACAGATCCCTTGATCCACGTGACAGGAAGCGGGACACTACTGCTGCAGCTCGGGAGGAAAGCGCACGTGCATGCCCCCACTCGAGACGAGGCCTGACTCCCCTGGGGAGACTCAGAAGCACCCCAAGATCCATGGCAACACGGGAGAGGAATCCTCAGGTTCCGGCCCCCGACTCCACACGAGGACTGAGGCCCAGGCATGGACGGGAGAGGAATCCCGAGAGGTCCCCTAGCAACTCGCATGGGGACTGGCCTTTCCTGAGGCCACCAGAGCGGGTCCCTGAGGTCCCCGTCGTAACTCGAGAAGACCTGCCGCAACTCGAGAAAATCCAGGAGGTTCTCCCCTCCAGGCGAGATGAGGCCCATTTCCCGCTGAGGTGTCTCGAGGCTGATCACACCTCCCCTCTGGAACTTCGAAAGGGTCCTTCACACCCTTGGTGCAAATCAAGAAGTTCCCCGACATACCCGTCTCCACTCGAGAGGAATCACGAGGGTCCCGCCCACATCCAGAGGAGCCCCGTTTCCGCCTCGTAGCTCGAGATGAGGGATCCTTTCCCTGCTTCGTCGGGAAAGAGTTCCCGGCGTTCCGTCGCATCTCAAGAGGAGGCCCTCTCAACAGGAACGGCGAGAGGAACTCCAGGGTCGTGTCACCATTCCACGAGTCCCCCCAGATGTCTCAGTCCATTCCAGAGGAACCTCTTTTCCCTTCACCGGCTCGTCTTTCACGCCGAGGATCGACTCACACCAAGGTGGCACGTGGCACAGCCCTGTGGGAAAGCCTCGTGGGAAAGCCTCGAGGGACAGCTTCGAGGGAAAGCCACAGATCCCTTGATCCACGTGACAGGAAGCGGGACACTACTGCTGCAGCTCGGGAGGAAAGCGCACGTGCATGCCCCCACTCGAGACGAGGCCTGACTCCCCTGGGGAGACTCAGAAGCACCCCAAGATCCATGGCAACACGGGAGAGGAATCCTCAGGTTCCGGCCCCGACTCCACACGAGGACTGAGGCCCAGGCATGGACGGGAGAGGAATCCCGAGAGGTCCCCTAGCAACTCGCATGGGGACTGGCCTTTCCTGAGGCCACCAGAGCGGGTCCCTGAGGTCCCCGTCGTAACTCGAGAAGACCTGCCGCAACTCGAGAAAATCCAGGAGGTTCTCCCCTCCAGGCGAGATGAGGCCCATTTCCGCTGAGGTGTCTCGAGGCTGATCACACCTCCCCTCTGGAACTTCGAAAGGGTCCTTCACACCCTTGGTGCAAATCAAGAAGTTCCCCGACATACCCGTCTCCACTCGAGAGGAATCACGAGGGTCCCGCCCACATCCAGAGGAGCCCCGTTTCCGCCTCGTAGCTCGAGATGAGGGATCCTTTCCCTGCTTCGTCGGGAAAGAGTTCCCGGCGTTCCCGTCGCATCTCAAGAGGAGGCCCTCTCAACAGGAACGGCGAGAGGAACTCCAGGGTCGTGCCACCATTCCAAGAGTCCCCCAGATGTCTCAGTCCATTCCAGAGGAACCTCTTTTCCCTTCACCGGCTCGTCTTTCACGCCGAGGATCGACTCACACCAAGGTGGCACGTGGCACAGCCCTGTGGGAAAGCCTCGTGGGAAAGCCTCGAGGGACAGCCTCGCAGGAAAGCCACAGATCCCTTGATCCACGTGACAGGAAGCGGGACACTACTGCTGCAGCTCGGGAGGAAAGCGCACGTGCATGCCCCCACTCGAGACGAGGCCTGACTCCCCTGGGGAGACTCAGAAGCACCCCAAGATCCATGGCAACACTGGAGAGGAATCCTCAGGTTCCGGCCCCCGACTCCACACGAGGACTGAGGCCCCGGCATGGACGGGAGAGGAATCCCGAGAGGTCCCCTAGCAACTCGCATGGGGACTGGCCTTTCCTGAGGCCACCAGAGCGGGTCCCTGAGGTCCCCGTTGTAACTCGAGAAGACCTGCCACAACTCGAGAAAATCCAGGAGGTTCTCCCCTCCAGGCAAGATGAGGCCCATTTCCGCTGAGGCGTCTCGAGGCTGATCACACCTCCCCTCTGGAACTTCGAAAGGGTCCTTCACACCCTTGGTGCAAATCCAGAAGTTCCCCGACATACCCGTCTCCACTCGAGAGGAATCACGAGGGTCCCGCCCACATCCAGAGGAGCCCCGTTTCCGCCTCGTAGCTCGAGATGAGGGATCCTTTCCCTGCTTCGTCGGGAAAGAGTTCCCGGCGTTTCCCGTCGCATCTCAAGAGGAGGCCCTCTCAACAGGAACGGTGAGAGGAACTCCAGGGTCGTGCCAGCATTCCAAGAGTCCCCCAGATGTCTCAGTCCATTCCAGAGGAACCTCTTTTCCCTTCACCGGCTCGTCTTTCACGCAGAGGATCGACTCACACCAAGGTGGCACGTGGCACAGCCCTGTGGGAAAGCCTCGTGGGGAAAGCCTCGAGGGACAGCCTCGAGGGAAAGCCACAGATCCCTTGATCCACGTGACAGGAAGCGTGACACTACTGCTGCAGCTCGGGAGGAAAGCGCACGTGCATGCCCCCACTCGAGACGAGCCCTGACTCCCCTGGGGAGACTCAGAAGCACCCCAAGATCCATGGCAACACTGGAGAGGAATCCTCAGGTTCCGGCCCCGACTCCACACGAGGACTGAGGCCCCGGCATGGACGGGAGAGGAATCCCGAGAGGTCCCCTAGCAACTCGCATGGGGACTGGCCTTTCCTGAGGCCACCAGAGCGGGTCCCTGAGGTCCCCGTCGTAACTCGAGAAGACCTGCCGCAACTCGAGAAAATCCAGGAGGTTCTCCCCTCCAGGCGAGATGAGGCCCATTTCCACTGAGGCGTCTCGAGGCTGATCACACCTCACCTCTGGAACTTCGAAAGGGTCCTTCACACCCTTGGTGCAAATCCAGAAGTTCCCCGACATACCCGTCTCCACTCGAGAGGAATCACGAGGGTCCCGCCCACATCCAGAGGAGCCCCGTTTCCGCCTCGTAGCTCGAGATGAGGGATCCTTTCCCTGCTTCGTCGGGGAAAGAGTTCCCGGCGTTCCCGTCGCATCTCAAGAGGAGGCCCTCTCAACAGGAACGGTGAGAGGAACTCCAGGGTCGTGCCAGCATTCCAAGAGTCCCCCCAGATGTCTCAGTCCATTCCAGAGGAACCTCTTTTCCCTTCACCGGCTCGTCTTTCACGCAGAGGATCGACTCACACCAAGGTGGCACGTGGCACAGCCCTGTGGGAAAGCCTCGTGGGAAAGCCTCGAGGGACAGCCTCGAGGGAAAGCCACAGATCCCTTGATCCACGTGACAGGAAGCGTGACACTACTGCTGCAGCTCGGGAGGAAAGCGCACGTGCATGCCCCCACTCGAGACGAGGCCTGACTCCCCTGGGGAGACTCAGAAGCACCCCAAGATCCATGGCAACACTGGAGAGGAATCCTCAGGTTCCGGCCCCGACTCCACACGAGGACTGAGGCCCCGGCATGGACGGGAGAGGAATCCCGAGAGGTCCCCTAGCAACTCGCATGGGGACTGGCCTTTCCTGAGGCCACCAGAGCGGGTCCCTGAGGTCCCCGTCGTAACTCGAGAAGACCTGCCGCAACTCGAGAAAATCCAGGAGGTTCTCCCCTCCAGGCGAGATGAGGCCCATTTCCACTGAGGCGTCTCGAGGCTGATCACACCTCACCTCTGGAACTTCGAAAGGGTCCTTCACACCCTTGGTGCAAATCCAGAAGTTCCCCGACATACCCGTCTCCACTCGAGAGGAATCACGAGGGTCCCGCCGACATCCAGAGGAGCCCCGTTTCCGCCTCGTAGCTCGAGATGAGGGATCCTTTCCCTGCTTCGTCGGGGAAAGAGTTCCCGGCGTTCCCGTCGCATCTCAAGAGGAGGCCCTCTCAACAGGAACGGCGAGAGGAACTCCAGGGTCGTGCCACCATTCCAAGAGTCCCCCAGATGTCTCAGTCCATTCCAGAGGAACCTCTTTTCCCTCACCGGCTCGTCTTTCACGCCGAGGATCGACTCACACCAAGGTGGCACGTGGCACAGCCCTGTGGGAAAGCCTCGTGGGAAAGCCTCGAGGGACAGCCTCGAGGGAAAGCCACAGATCCCTTGATCCACGTGACAGGAAGCGTGACACTACTGCTGCAGCTCGGGAGGAAAGCGCACGTGCATGCCCCCACTCGAGACGAGACCTGACTCCCCTGGGGAGACTCAGAAGCACCCCAAGATCCATGGCAACACTGGAGAGGAATCCTCAGGTTCCGGCCCCGACTCCACACGAGGACTGAGGCCCCGGCATGGACGGGAGAGGAATCCCGAGAGGTCCCCTAGCAACTCGCATGGGGACTGGCCTTTCCTGAGGCCACCAGAGCGGGTCCCTGAGGTCCCCGTCGTAACTCGAGAAGACCTGCCGCAACTGGAGGAAATCCAGGAGGTTCTCCCCTCCAGGCGAGATGAGGCCCATTTCTGCTGAGGCGTCTCGAGGCTGATCACACCTCACCTCTGGAACTTCGAAAGGGTCCTTCACACCCTTGGTGCAAATCCAGAAGTTCCCCGACCTAGCCGTCTCCACTCGAGAGGAATCACGAGGGTCCCGCCCACATCCAGAGGAGCCCCGTTTCCGCCTCGTAGCTCGAGATGAGGGATCCTTTCCCTGCTTCGTCGGGAAAGAGTTCCCGGCGTTCCCGTCGCATCTCAAGAGGAGGCCCTCTCAACAGGAACGGCGAGAGGAACTCCAGGGTCGTGCCAGCATTCCAAGAGTCCCCCAGATGTCTCAGTCCATTCCAGAGGAACCTCTTTTCCCTTCACCGGCTCGTCTTTCACGCAGAGGATCGACTCACACCAAGGTGGCACGTGGCACAGCCCTGTGGGAAAGCCTCGTGGGGAAAGCCTCGAGGGACAGCCTCGAGGGAAAGCCACAGATCCCTTGATCCACGTGACAGGAAGCGTGACACTACTGCTGCAGCTCGGGAGGAAAGCGCACGTGCATGCCCCCACTCGAGACGAGGCCTGACTCCCCTGGGGAGACTCAGAAGCACCCCAAGATCCATGGCAACACTGGAGAGGAATCCTCAGGTTCCGGCCCCGACTCCACACGAGGACTGAGGCCCCGGCATGGACGGGAGAGGAATCCCGAGAGGTCCCCTAGCAACTCGCATGGGGACTGGCCTTTCCTGAGGCCACCAGAGCGGGTCCCTGAGGTCCCCGTCGTAACTCGAGAAGACCTGCCGCAACTCGAGAAAATCCAGGAGGTTCTCCCCTCCAGGCGAGATGAGGCCCATTTCCACTGAGGCGTCTCGAGGCTGATCACACCTCACCTCTGGAACTTCGAAAGGGTCCTTCACACCCTTGGTGCAAATCCAGAAGTTCCCCGACATACCCGTCTCCACTCGAGAGGAATCACGAGGGTCCCGCCCACATCCAGAGGAGCCCCGTTTCCGCCTCGTAGCTCGAGATGAGGGATCCTTTCCCTGCTTCGTCGGGAAAGAGTTCCCGGCGTTCCCGTCGCATCTCAAGAGGAGGCCCTCTCAACAGGAACGGCGAGAGGAACTCCAGGGTCGTGCCACCATTCCAAGAGTCCCCCAGATGTCTCAGTCCATTCCAGAGGAACCTCTTTTCCCTCACCGGCTCGTCTTTCACGCCGAGGATCGACTCACACCAAGGTGGCACGTGGCACAGCCCTGTGGGAAAGCCTCGTGGGAAAGCCTCGAGGGACAGCCTCGAGGGAAAGCCACAGATCCCTTGATCCACGTGACAGGAAGCGTGACACTACTGCTGCAGCTCGGGAGGAAAGCGCACGTGCATGCCCCCACTCGAGACGAGACCTGACTCCCCTGGGGAGACTCAGAAGCACCCCAAGATCCATGGCAACACTGGAGAGGAATCCTCAGGTTCCGGCCCCGACTCCACACGAGGACTGAGGCCCCGGCATGGACGGGAGAGGAATCCCGAGAGGTCCCCTAGCAACTCGCATGGGGACTGGCCTTTCCTGAGGCCACCAGAGCGGGTCCCTGAGGTCCCCGTCGTAACTCGAGAAGACCTGCCGCAACTGGAGGAAATCCAGGAGGTTCTCCCCTCCAGGCGAGATGAGGCCCATTTCTGCTGAGGCGTCTCGAGGCTGATCACACCTCACCTCTGGAACTTCGAAAGGGTCCTTCACACCCTTGGTGCAAATCCAGAAGTTCCCCGACCTAGCCGTCTCCACTCGATTGGAATCACGAGGGTCCCGCCCACATTCTGAGGAGCCCCGTTTCCGCCTCGTAGCTCGAGATGAGGGATCCTTTCCCTGCTTCGTCGGGAAAGAGTTCCCGGCGTTCCCGTCGCATCTCAAGAGGAGGCCCTCTCAACAGGAACGGCGAGAGGAACTCCAGGGTCGTGCCACCATTCCAAGAGTCCCCCAGATGTCTCAGTCCATTCCAGAGGAACCTCTTTTCCCTCACCGGCTCGTCTTTCACGCCGAGGATCGACTCACACCAAGGTGGCACGTGGCACAGCCCTGTGGGAAAGCCTCGTGGGAAAGCCTCGAGGGACAGCCTCGAGGGAAAGCCACAGATCCCTTGATCCACGTGACAGGAAGCGGGACACTACTGCTGCAGCTCGGGAGGAAAGCGCACGTGCATGCCCCCACTCGAGACGAGGCCTGACTCCCCTGGGGAGACTCAGAAGCACCCCAAGATCCATGGCAACACTGGAGAGGAATCCTCAGGTTCCGGCCCCGACTCCACACGAGGACTGAGGCCTCGGCATGGACGGGAGAGGAATCCCGAGAGGTCCCCTAGCAACTCGCATGGGGACTGGCCTTTCCTGAGGCCACCAGAGCGGGTCCCTGAGGTCCCCGTCGTAACTCGAGAAGACCTGCCGCAACTCGAGAAAATCCAGGAGGTTCTCCCCTCCAGGCGAGATGAGGCCCATTTCCGCTGAGGCGTCTCGAGGCTGATCACACCTCCCCTCTGGAACTTCGAAAGGGTCCTTCACACCCTTGGTGCAAATCCAGAAGTTCCCCGACATACCCGTCTCCACTCGAGAGGAATCACGAGGGTCCCGCCCACATCCAGAGGAGCCCCGTTTCCGCCTCGTAGCTCGAGATGAGGTATCCTTTCCCTGCTTCGTCGGGAAAGAGTTCCCGGCGTTCCCGTCGAATCTCAAGAGGAGGCCCTCTCAACAGGAACGGCGAGAGGAACTCCAGGGTCGTGCCAGCATTCCAAGAGTCCCCCAGATGTCTCAGTCCATTCCAGAGGAACCTCTTTTCCCTTCACCGGCTCGTCTTTCACGCAGAGGATCGACTCACACCAAGGTGGCACGTGGCACAGCCCTGTGGGAAAGCCTCGTGGGAAAGCCTCGAGGGACAGCCTCGAGGGAAAGCCACAGATCCCTTGATCCACGTGACAGGAAGCGTGACACTACTGCTGCAGCTCGGGAGGAAAGCGCACGTGCATGCCCCCACTCGAGACGAGGCCTGACTCCCCTGGGGAGACTCAGAAGCACCCCAAGATCCATGGCAACACTGGAGAGGAATCCTCAGGTTCCGGCCCCGACTCCACACGAGGACTGAGGCCCCGGCATGGACAGGAGAGGAATCCCGAGAGGTCCCCTAGCAACTCGCATGGGGACTGGCCTTTCCTGAGGCCACCAGAGCGGGTCCCTGAGGTCCCCGTCGTAACTCGAGAAGACCTGCCGCAACTCGAGAAAATCCAGGAGGTTCTCCCCTCCAGGCGAGATGAGGCCCATTTCCGCTGAGGCGTCTCGAGGCTGATCACACCTCCCCTCTGGAACTTCGAAAGGGTCCTTCACACCCTTGGTGCAAATCCAGAAGTTCCCCGACATACCCGTCTCCACTCGAGAGGAATCACGAGGGTCCCGCCCACATCCAGAGGAGCCCCGTTTCCGCCTCGTAGCTCGAGATGAGGTATCCTTTCCCTGCTTCGTCGGGAAAGAGTTCCCGGCGTTCCCGTCGCATCTCAAGAGGAGGCCCTCTCAACAGGAACGGCGAGAGGAACTCCAGGGTCGTGCCAGCATTCCAAGAGTCCCCCAGATGTCTCAGTCCATTCCAGAGGAACCTCTTTTCCCTTCACCGGCTCGTCTTTCACGCAGAGGATCGACTCACACCAAGGTGGCACGTGGCACAGCCCTGTGGGAAAGCCTCGTGGGAAAGCCTCGAGGGACAGCCTCGAGGGAAAGCCACAGATCCCTTGATCCACGTGACAGGAAGCGTGACACTACTGCTGCAGCTCGGGAGGAAAGCGCACGTGCATGCCCCCACTCGAGACGAGGCCTGACTCCCCTGGGGAGACTCAGAAGCACCCCAAGATCCATGGCAACACTGGAGAGGAATCCTCAGGTTCCGGCCCCGACTCCACACGAGGACTGAGGCCCCGGCATGGACAGGAGAGGAATCCCGAGAGGTCCCCTAGCAACTCGCATGGGGACTGGCCTTTCCTGAGGCCACCAGAGCGGGTCCCTGAGGTCCCCGTCGTAACTCGAGAAGACCTGCCGCAACTCGAGAAAATCCAGCAGGTTCTCCCCTCCAGGCGAGATGAGGCCCATTTCCACTGAGGCGTCTCGAGGCTGATCACACCTCACCTCTGGAACTTCGAAAGGGTCCTTCACACCCTTGGTGCAAATCCAGAAGTTCCCCGACATACCCGTCTCCACTCGAGAGGAATCACGAGGGTCCCGCCCACATCCAGAGGAGCCCCGTTTCCGCCTCGTAGCTCGAGATGAGGGATCCTTTCCCTGCTTCGTCGGGAAAGAGTTCCCGGCGTTCCCGTCGCATCTCAAGAGGAGGCCCTCTCAACAGGAACGGCGAGAGGAACTCCAGGGTCGTGCCACCATTCCAAGAGTCCCCCAGATGTCTCAGTCCATTCCAGAGGAACCTCTTTTCCCTCACCGGCTCGTCTTTCACGCCGAGGATCGACTCACACCAAGGTGGCACGTGGCACAGCCCTGTGGGAAAGCCTCGTGGGAAAGCCTCGAGGGACAGCCTCGAGGGAAAGCCACAGATCCCTTGATCCACGTGACAGGAAGCGTGACACTACTGCTGCAGCTCGGGAGGAAAGCGCACGTGCATGCCCCCACTCGAGACGAGACCTGACTCCCCTGGGGAGACTCAGAAGCACCCCAAGATCCATGGCAACACTGGAGAGGAATCCTCAGGTTCCGGCCCCGACTCCACACGAGGACTGAGGCCCCCGGCATGGACGGGAGAGGAAT